>NC_063045.1:30650660-30950660 GCF_018812025.1 Megalobrama amblycephala
CCAGGTTGTAAAGTTTGTTTCTTTGTTCGTGTTCTTACTGTATCTTATATAAAACACCAAAAATGAGACACTATATAATATAAAGAAAGTTAATTCAGATTATTTTATATATATTTATATATATTTATATATCAAAAAGACATAAGAATACGAAAGTACCGAGATAAGCAGTATCGGTAAGAGTAGTAATACCGTTAAATCCTTAACGATACCCATCCCTAGTCAGACCCAGCAAGGATTAAATACAGCCTTAGGGCTGGAATATGGTTCCCAGAGCGTTGAGCTCAGAGAGACTGTTAAGCAGAAAGGACCTGATCCTGAAAAGCAGGGACATCCAGGTTGTAAAACCTGACAAGAGTGGACAGCGAGGAGCAGCCGGCCGCCACTGTGTTCTGCAATGGACACACCACTAGACCACACACATGCCTCTCATGGAATGTGCTCTGACCTCGATGGGGTATTGAAGGCCCAAGGAGGAGTATGCAAGAGCTATTGCATCAACTATCCAACGGGATAGTCTTTGCTTTGTGACCGAGGCTCATTCTCAATGAACGTGGCTTGCGGGGCGGGGCTGGCAAGCGAAATGCTCAGAAGTTCGGCATTTAATAATTAACACCAGAGAAATATGAAATATATGAAATATTAATATATTCCATGAGTTTCGCCTGAGACAGAGGAGACCGTCATGTCATATTCAGCTGAGCGCTATCATCGTTGAGTCCGTTCTCGTGCTCTCACAGTGAGAACGCATGCCCTCAATGAACGCGGCTTGCGGGGGTGGGGCCGGCAAGCAACACGCTAAAAGATTGGGGACTTTACAACAAACGCTGGAGAAATATGCTCCTTCGGAGTGAATATATTCCATGAGTCTCATCTGAGTCAGGGGAGAGAGCGCCATGTCATATTCAGCTGAGCGCTGTCAGCACTGAACTCGCTCTCGCACCCTCGTAGTGAGAGTGCTCGTTCTCAATAAAAGCGGCTTGCGGGGGCGGGACTGGCAAGTGACATGCTCAGAGATTCTGCATTTTGTAACAAATGCCAGAGAAATATGCTCTTTCAGAGTGAATATGTATACCATGAGTCTCGCCTGAGTCAGGGAAGAACGTCTGTCATATTCAGCTGAGCGCCGTCAGAAGTGAGAGCGCTCGTCCTCAGTGAATGGGGCTTGCGGGGCGGAGCCAGAAAATGACGCGCTCAGAGGCTCGGCATTGGTGCGACATATGCAACAATGTCGCAGAAAATTTGCTCAGAATTTTGCTCTTTTAATTACCACAAGGCAGGAAAGCGCTCTGCAGGCGGCTCGTGAGCAAAACGCTGACCGGGGCTGCTTTGAGAGCGACGTGGAAGCAGAGCTACTTGAAAGCGGCGATCTGATCCAGTGCTGTGAAGTGGCGCGCTGATCAGTGATGCTTGAGAGTGGCGAGCTGTTGGCGGCGAGCTGCATGCAGCAAGCAGCAAGCAGAGAGAAGGCACCGATCTGATCTTGCTGCTGCAGAGCAGTGGCTGAATCAGCTTGCAGGCGAAGGCGGCTTCAAGTCTCGTAGAATCAGCGAAGAGCAGTGTTGTCGTTGCTGAAGGAGAATGAATCAGTGATCCTATCTAAGCCGAGCAGATGCACTGCTGTGATTGAAAAAGGCTTCAGTAATCTGAGAAAAGGAGTTTCCCCACCGCGTCCATCATCGCAGTACGAGTAAAGTATGGAAAGGGAACTAGGACATCACTCCCATCATAATCAATGAAGCTGTCTACACAGCATGCGGTGACATTGCTACATGTTATCAACATTGATTAAAATGGGACTGATCTAGTTTTGTCACATTGCAATGCATCACTTGCTTTCATTGCAACACTTCTGCATGAATTTAAGTACAAATTATGTAAAAGGCATTAAAACTATCCTGAATAAGCAGCGAATCTGAATCAGTGCACACAGCTAATATGACGGGTGAAGTTACAACATTGCTGATGTCTGGCTTTGATGTCTGACTCAATACTTGCAAGTTTGAGATGGTTAGAGGCTCAACACCAGTAGCCTACTTGTTGCCATAGCAACCTATTTTTCTTTTTACTTTGAAAAACATTTAAAAAATTCTTTTCAGAATAGAATTTTTACATTTTTCTTTAAACCCTCTTTTTTAACACTTCTGATGCACACAAACTCTTGATTAAAAATTAGGAATATTTAAGATATTTAATGTTTAAAGGTCTTTTATGTTCACCAAGACAGCATTTATTTAACAGAAATACAGTAAAGCAGTGAAATATTATTACAATATCAAAAAGCTGTTTTATGTTTGAATATATTTTGTATTTGAATATATTTTAAAATGTAGTTTACTCCTGTGATGGAAAGCTGTTACACGATCAGAAATCATTCTAATTGCTCAAGAAACATTATTTGAATAAGAAACAATATCAAGTCTATAAAACACGTCAAAACTCCACAAGGGACAACAAGCATATCAGTGAGAACACTCGTTTGAACAGCATACATACCGGGACATTTGACTGGACATCAAATTTTTTTACATTATTGATACTGCTTGTAATTGTAATGCAACAGACCGGTCTACGGGACATAAATTAAGCCTTTAAATAAAAGGCTTAATGGGCTGTTTACACTGTCATGTACAATAAAAGAGCCTGCACAGTGACAGGAAATAAAAATGAACACAAAAAACAACTGCCTACCTTACACAAATCCAAAGGTGGAATTGACCGTTCGCAAAGACCCACCCCCTTTAGTTACTGTTGCTATGTCAGACAAGCTATGCCGCTCTCACGTCACACATCATGTTCTCACGCAGTGAAAAATACATCACAGAGCAAAGAGGACACTGAGAACGTGTCGACAGACAAGACAGAGCAGGTTACTTTTGATATGAAACAAAGTGTCAAATTTCACATTTTGTTATTTTTAAAGAAATTTAACCAGTAAATACCATTTGTGGCTCTTTAAAGGTGCCATCGAACGTTTTTTTACAAGATGTAATATAAGTCTAAGGTGTCCCCTGAATGTGTCTGTGAAGTTGCAGCTCAAAATACCCCATAGATTTTTTTTAAATTAATTTTTTTAACTGCCTATTTTGAGGGCTTGAGGCATAATTAGAAATGCGCCGATTCAGGCTGCTGCCCCTTTAATTGCTCGCGCTCTCCGCCCCCTCCCAAGCTCTCGACTCTATCATTGCATAAACAAAGTTCACACAGCTAATATAACCCTCAAAATCGATCTTTACAAAGTGTTCGTCATGCAGCATGTCTAATCGCGTAAGTATGGTATTTATGAGTTTGATAGTGCTCCATGGCTAACTGCTAATGCTACACTGATGGAGAGATTTATAAAGAATGAAGTTGTGTTTATGGATTATACAGACTGCAAGTGTTTAATAATGAAAATAGCGACAGCTCTTGTCTCCATGAATACAGTAAGAAACGATGGTAACTTTAACCACATTTAACAGTACATTTGCAACATGCTAATGAAACATTTAGAAAGACAATTTACAAATATCACTAAAAATATCATGTAATCATGGATCATGTCAGTTATTATTGCTCCATCTGCCATTTTTCGCTGTTGTTCTTGCTTGCTTACCTAGTCTGATGATTCAGCTGTGCACAGATCCAGACGTTAATACTGGCTGCCCTTGTGTAATGCCTCGATCATGGGCTGGCATATGCAAATATTGGGGGCGTACAGCCCGACTGTTACATAACAGTCGGTGTTATGTTGAGATTCGCCTGTTCTTCAGAGGTCTTTTAAACAAATGAGATTTATATAAGAAGGAGGAAACAATGGAGTTTGAGACTCACTGTATGTCATTTCCACGTACTGAACTCTTGTTATTCAACTATGCCGAGGTAAATTCAATTTTCAATTCGATGGCACCTTTAATGTGTCGTGACAGATCGCTGTAGCACCTCAGTTCAAGCTGCACAGGAACCGATCATCTCTTCCTGCTACTTAATTTATAGCATCAAATACACATGAATAAACATCAGAAGGAATGTTGTGTTAACAGAAAGACGTCAGTACACACACATTTTTCAAGTTGAAGTCTACCGATGGCCGACGTTAAAGTGCTAATATACATAAAGACAGTAAACAAGCAGGGCGTGTGACGGAAGGGTCGATGTGGCTGCAGATGTCTCAAGTCGCACAATCATCCAGCACTGAAGACAAGTGTTTGTGACAGCAGGAAGAATCAATGGTGATAAACTGTCACTATACAGATCAATCTTGATAACTGTTTCATTGCGTTTTTGGTTCAGTCCCTGTGACCTAGTTTTCCCCTGTCTGTTTATTTAGTCATGTCATTCACATGTGCCCTGTTAATTTACTCATTAAAAGGTGCCGTATGTAATAATTTTGTCCACTAGAGGTCAGTAGAAGCCTATTCAAAACAAAGGCGTAGCTTGATGACGCCAAGTTTGAGAGCGGAATCTTGGGACATGCGGTCTTCATCTCAAGATACGGTGCAAAAGAATAGGGATAGGACTCGGGAAGAAATCATGTTCATGGATGCAATTATTAACGTTGTATGAAGCAGAGCAGGACTGAGTGTTGTGGGAGCTGAACGAGGCCGCTGGAGCGATTGCACAACACACGCCTCACGAGCAGCAGAACTTTTATTATGCGCTGCTTCCGCTTTTCCGGTCATGAGTATGAGGTAACGCAGCTCTGTTTATCATATTAGATACATTTGACTGTGTTGAAAATGATGTTATAGCGTTATTCTGTGCATTTGCTTGGCGGCTCCTGTGAGACACTGTTGCACAATTTTAGAATATCATATTAATATTGGATGGCTTGTGTTGATAAATGGCATGCAATTAATTTTAAAACGTATTGTATGATGGAGAAAATTCTGTATTACTGTTAACTCACCATGTGATGGAGCCTATAGAATGTAGTTAGAATGTCCCTAAAATTCAAGATACGGGGCAAAAAAAAAGCCTCGTTTGAGTTGTCGTCTAATATTTACATCATATGATATAGTTAAGCTATATCACACGAGTGCTGTTTTTTCTGTCCAAAATAGCATGCAAATTTGATACTAATTTAATACAAAAGCTCAATAAATAAGAAGTTAATATTGTGTTATTTTACACATAATAATGTCTATCTTGCTCAATTTTGCCAACAAAAATATAAAAAACAAAGCAGAACTGTTCGTCTCCAATGGCATTTCATTTCTGAATCTGTGTTTTGAACGAATCAGGCGAACCATTAGGCTTGTTGGACTTGAAGCGACGCTGCATTGACTGATAAGTGTATGACATCAAAGTACTGCAAAAGTGATTCAAAAGCAGGGACGTGCACAGGGGGGTTGCTCAGGTTGCCCGGGCAACTGCCCATATGCCCTTCTCGACTCACGTTGCCCTTCCGAGGTGGAAAAAAATAAATAAAAAAATCGTACAATGGATGCAGAATTTCACGTAGGCCTAGATAAAAAATAAAAAATAAAAATATAAAAATCGCAAAGCCTCATTCACTTCCATATTCGGGCACCCGTCTTAAAGTGAAAGTCAGTAGGGGAAGGGCAAACTCTGTTTACGTGGCTGCAGCGCTGCACGCGACTGGCACCTGAGCTGAGCCTGCATGAGCGGCACTAGAAGGAGATTGTCGCGGTTGTCGGGAGAGACGACTTAACGTTGTCGGAAAGGTGATTAAGGTTATAATCGTTAACGAAAACGAACAAAAAAACGAAAACTAGGTGGGGAAAAACAACGTCGTTAACTGAAATAAAAATAAAAACGAGGCATTACAAAAAACGATAACTAACCAAAACTGTGATGTGTGTTTGGCAAAACTAACTGAAATAGAATAAAATTATAGATTAAATGTCCTTAGTTTTCGTCTATGTCAATGTCTTTCATAGAGCAAACGTTCAGCTGCATTTCATTTCCCTGCGTCTCTCACTCACGCGTCTCTCTCACATACTTGCGCGCGCACAGCCCCTCCCTCCGTGCACACCGCGCCTCCATGAGAACGAGTGTTGGAAGCAAGTTTGCGAAAGGTTGGTATCTCGTGAAAACCTTTACACAATCACACATTAAAAAGTGGTATAAAAATATTTTTAATTCTGAATATAATTTTGTCAGTGTGTTAATGTCGACCCGAGAAGCGAAAGAAAGTTAACTAGACGCAGGTAAAATGCAAGGGTTGTCGATGTCAAAACACTATTTAAGCTGTGATTCAAGTAAGGAATAAGTGACGACGGGCTGTTGAATTATTAGAAAAATAATGCACACCTGAGGTCGTGATTCGGTCACGACTCGAAGCGGAGTCAATTATTCCGCTTATACCGCGGTTATTCTCAGTCCTTCATATAGCCCATGAGGTTTTTTTGTTTTTTTTTTGTTTTTTTTTGTTTTGTTTTTTTTTGGGGGGGGGGGGGGGTGCCCTTTTTTTTTTTTAGGTCAGAGCAACTGCCCCTCAAAATTCCTGTGCACGTCCCTGTTCAAAAGCATACGGAGCGGTCTGCTTTCTAATCGTTCTCACGGTACTTTGATGCCATACACCAATTGGTCTTTGCAGTGCCGCAGTCAAACAAGGCTAAAGATAATGGACCATTCTTAAAGAGAACTATTTACTTCACTCCTGAAAGAATCAGCCGTTTGAATGAATATATAGAGTATAATTTCATTAAAAAATAATTTAATATTTCCATAGTTTAAAAAAAAAAGTATAGTTCAAGTGTTCAAGTGTCCATTCATTAATAAAATAGCGTAAATAATCAGGATTTATTTATTTTATTAACAAAAAAAAACAAAACACAATTTTAAACACATTGATATGTTTAGGTTTAAACGTGATTTGCAAATCCTTTTGAAATGCAATCAGTTCTCAAAAGATTTGACTGGAAGCATCAACATTAAAAGCTTTTCAGATGAATCAGCCGAGCCCAGCAGAACTTCTGAGCATCAAACTGATGGGATTGTTTTCAAATCTAAAGCGGATTTGAATTATATGCTAGCATGTGAGGAATTACTGTAAACGATCTTCTGAAAGCATGAATATTAGAACTAACTTGTGTTGTGACTCATATTCTGAAATTAAGTTAAGTCGGAAATAGCTCAGCAGGCTGTTGGCACCATATGCAATCAATTTTTAATTTTTGTAGTTGAGGTGACAGTGTATTCATAGATAACGTAAATATTTTATGTGACAACTGTAATTTAACAATTTATCAGCAGCAATTTAAGCCAATATACATTTTTATTATAAAAACCCATATGTAATTAATATGTAAACATTATCATACTCGTAAACATGGTATTTGCATGAAATGTCCAAAAAATTAGGTATTACCAAGGTTCATGACAAAAAAAGCAAGGTATAACCATGGTAGTACAAAAAAAGCATGATAAGCATGATGTCATATCTCAAAAAAAAAAGTACTACTATGTTGAAAAAAACAAAAAAAAACATGGTATAATCACTTTAATCACTTTTTTTTTTTTTAAACAAACAAAAAAAAAAACAGTGGATTTATCATGGTACATCCAGAAAAACATGGAATGATTTACTATATCCAAAAAAGCATGGTATTCCCACTGTACAAGTCTAAAAAAAAAAGATGGTATTACCATGGTATCGTACACCCCTGGTATTATAGTATTAATATATGGTGCTAACAAGGCATGTGAAATACATATACACACACACACACATATATATATATATATATATATATATATATATATATATATATATATATATATATATATATATATATATATATATATATATATATATATACACACACACACACACACACACATATATATTACTATGGTACCATGTCCAAAAAAATGGTTTCACTATTGAATTGAAATACTTATTGTTAGTGAAATTCATTGGACAGGGAGAACAATTGACAGTCACTGAATCAGTGGTCAGGAGGTTATCAGCAAGTCCTGCTCAGAGTGTTGAAAAGACAGTGAGGGTGAGATGTTCCCCTCCTCCTCATAGTCCTTTCTTTCCTCTAAAGCTGCTAAAGCCAATTACACTGTGTCACAATCTAATTAGTACAGCACTGCAAGCTGTATCTGATGCCTTTTAGCCAACAATAATGGGGGGAAATTATCTAAATTGATTTTTTTCTTCCACAAGAGATTGGGGAGGCATATGTGCGCGTTATCAGAATGAATGTCTCACACTGGCGCTGAACCTCACTGTTGTGTTACGCCACTCAAACTCTGCAGTTCTTCAAGAGAACTTTTACAACTGAGCTAAAATGCATGCTCACCTAAAAATGAAAATTCTGTCATCATTTACTCGAACTCATATTGGTTTAAGCCTGCATTTCTGAAATTAATTTCCAACTACTTTTACCAAGAGGGTTTAAATATTATTTTTGGCCTTTTTGTCACTTTTATTAACAGTAAAGTAGAAGAGGATAGGAAGTAATGATTAGAACGCTGTCTGCCTAAGTGAACGTATAGTACTGTATACTGTATAGTAGCATGTTTGCAAACCACTAGGCCACACCTCTGTGTTTTAAGCCCTTTGTTTTAAAGAAACAAAGTATACTTTGGTTCCTATTAGCTAGTGGTTAGGCTAACTTAATGATGGCTAAAGCATGGCAAAGCATGTTAAAATCAGATATCGGTATATCGCGATTCTACTTCCTCACAATATTACAACAATACTTTAGGTAGGCCTATCTGTATCAATATCTATGTCAATCGTTTCAGTCATAATCAGAAATCGTATTGTAATTTATCGTGATTGAATCCTGATTAGTTATGCACCAAAATCATTTTTTACTGAAACACAGAAACTGAAATTTCCATTTAGTCAAAAACTGAAACTGGAAACAAAGTTTCTGTAATTGAAGGTGCAATGGGGTATATGTCGAACGTCACATGATCAAACCGGAAAACTAAGCGTACCCCCCGGCCTGCGAGGGGGGCGATGGGGGTATGTGGCAACCAGGGCGGGTGAGAGCCGTGAGGGAACGAGGGAGTTAATGAGCTTCACCTGGGAGGCGCACCGGCCTTGAGTCTCTCACGGAGGAGGTCCGGGAGCATAAAAGGAGGAGCAACGACAGTGAAGGACGAGAGAGGACCAGGCCAAAGTTTACAGTTCGGATATAAACATGTCTACGGTATAGTGATCAACATAGAACAAATCACCTCTTGAAAGTAACTTGGCACTTCAAATAACAATTGTATCACTTACATCATTACACCATTTTTACACCACACGCGTAAACAGAGCATAAGCAGAGCATATTTTTTTCGGTGCCCATGTTAACAGATTATAGCATTCACACTGCACGCAGAGGGGGCGCAGCAGTGCTTCGCAGAAGCAGAGCAAAAGCGGCAGTGCCGCAATCGTTTCGGCACCAATTCTATTTTTGCATTGTTCTTGATTAAAATTGACCTGATTAACATAAAAAAATAACAAATTTCACCAAAAAAATTATACCACCAGGTGGCAACAAGCAACTGTTTAAAAAATTTATTTGCCATTGAATCATTCATTCAAGAGATTCATTCAGAAATATTGATTCATCCAGTAATGAAACAAGTGAAATATTTATGAGCGAGTCATTGAATCATTCATTCAAACTGTTTTTAAAAAAAAAATTCATTTAGATTCATTAAACATTTTATATAGACTGCAGCAATTAACATTTTATCAGAACCTCTAGTAATTTGTTATTTTGTTTAGTTGTCAGAATCGTTGGAGAATCGTGATCTCTGTTTGAAACAAAAACATCTCAATTTAATGATTCTCAATTTAAGTAGAATCATGCAGCTCTAGTTGGCAGGCAGGTTGGACGTCATATTTCATTCGGACCAAATAAAATGATTGGATGAACATTTCATGGTCCTGTGCCTTCCACAAATGATATATATTTATAAAAAATACATTTAGACTGTTTAACATAGTGATTGCTATCAGGAAAAAATGTTTCTGTATCAGGATATGACCAGACTTTCAACCAGTAGGCCTATAACAAAAAATGTTTCCGTTTCTGTTCCACACTGAGGCAGCACAGAAGCTGTGTGTTTGAAGAGCGGGAGCAGCATGCGCTCATTGTGCTTTCACACTGGCAGCGTTTGTACCAGTGGTTCTCATGAGGTGACAAGAGGGGGTACGCAAACAAAATGCTGAGTTTTGCCATTCATTTAATTCTACCCCACCATGCATCCATACAAGCAGCGTGCAAATAAGTTGCCTGCAGAGTATGCTGTCTTAGCCAATCACGCTACATTACTGCAATTCTCGACATTGTACCTTTGTAAAAGTGGGGATTTAGCACTTACTAGCATGAATAACAAATAGCCTATAAACACAGACTGTGCACAGAGATCAATTTAAGGCTCAAACTCTCTTTGATACAAAAACCCTGTAAGTTCTTGTTTTTAATGTTGATAATATATTATACGAGCAAGAATGCAAATTTTTCCCAAATATCCACATGACTGCAAACGTGACATTGATTTTATATAACAGTTCAACATAAAAAGGGTAATGTTAAGTGATAAACATTTTAAACGCAGTATGGTTAGTGTTGTTTGCTCAATTTTGAAACGAAAGCCACAGAAGAACTGCAACACGCAGCTGTGTTTTGTGAATGAATCTGTGGCTCTGAACGAATCGTAAGAGTAAATGATTCAATGACCCATTCAAAATACTGCCACTTGCCATTCGATGACTCACTCACTAAGACAGTGATTTACCGCCATCTACTGACGGTTTTAGTTTAATAGTATCACTTCGTTTTGACTATCATTGCATATTTCTCTGTTGAACCTTTTTAATTTAAAATATTACTTATTTTAAAGTTATTTATAAAGGTAAAAAAAAAAATACACTGGAAAATCAATTTAATTTAACTATTGTCCCTTAATGGAAAAAGTGTGACTGCAGGACTGTGGACTGTTATCCATAGTGTGCACACAAAATAGACTGACAAAGTCAAAATGTACAATCGGAAAAAAAAAATTTTGTCGTAATTTACTTGCATTACTAATCTTGATATATGCATTACTTTCTTAAACAAAAATTGATATAGCATTCATTTAAATGTTTTTTTGTTTGCCATAATTTTGTTTCATCACAATCTTGACATACTGCATCGCATTCTGTACAGTATATCACACTTTGTGAATGAAAATCAATATAGCCATTTGTTTAATTAGCTCCTCAAACAGCGACAATGCTAAGTAAGGAACTGAAGCACTAGCGTCATCTATGGAGAACCCTTTTTGGCTGTTTTTGTTGCACCAGCTGCAGAGAAGAACATGTCTGACACTTTAGTTAATGAAGGGTGAAGCCAGCGTTAATGTTGCTTTGCTTTGTCCGCTCTTAGCTTTTGTCAGTGGGCAAAAGGAGAAATGGGCTAATTAAAAAGTGGCAAACTGACACACTTTTGGCTCTGCTTCATCAAGCCCAGCATATGAATGAGCCACTAACGAATGTGCGCCCAATGCAAGACTGTCAAAACAAACACAATCACCACATAAAGGTTATACTAGATGAAATGATGTTAATGATGCTAATACCTCTTTATCTGCCATGTGCTTTATTTTCACACAGCATATTAACATCAGCGCATGGGTATTTCATTATATTCCTAGTTCGATTAATGGTGTAGAACTTTATGCTAACAAAAAAGTACCTTTTTTTGGGAGGATAAAGCACCATGTTAGTATCATGCTAATACAATGGAGTTGTGGATATTGTAGTGTGTAACAGTGCATGTATTCGTCCTGAACCATCACAGTTCGGTGCATATAGTCAGAAGACGAATACAGTCGATCACAGGCAATCCACACTCCAATCCAGAAGGGGGTGCGCGCGGTAATGCAACGCTGTTTGCCAACTGCCACAACAGGAAAAAGCATGTGCATAGATGTGTTTACATGTAATCTCTTAACCAGTGTTTTAACTGCAGAGAGACATAAATAAAACAGCTTGAGAATAATATCTCACATGGCATTACATTTATCTCAGGAAAGTCATTTAGTGTCCGCAGCATGACAGTTCACTAAAGAAATTAACTCTAGAGGGAGCATTTCACTAAATATGTGCACTATATTAGCTTATATATTCATTACATTTACTTTACCTGTTAGTAATGTCTTAACTGTTTAATATGTTTAAAGGTGCCCTAGAACCAGTTTTTACAAGATGTAATATAAGTCTAAGGTGTCTCCTGAACGTGTCTGTGAAGTTTCAGCTCAAAATACCCCATAGATTTTTTTTAATTAATTTTTTTAACTGCCTATTTTGGGGCCTCATTAACTATGCACCGATTCAGGCTGCGGCTCCTTTAAATCGCGAACTTCCTGCCCCCCCTAACGAAACATTTACAAAGACAATTCACAAATATCACTAAAAATATCATGCAATCATGGATCATGTCAGTTATTATCGCTCCATCTGCCATTTTTCGCTAGTTGTTCTTGCTTGTTTACCTAGTGAGTCTGATGATTCAGCTGTGCACAGATCCAGACGTTAATACTGGTTTGTGTAATGCCTTGATCATGGTCTGGCATATGCAAATATTGGGGGTGTAGATATTAATGATCCCGACTGTTACGTAACAGTCGGTGTTATGTTGAGATTCGCCTGTTTTTCTGAGGTCTTTTAAACAAATGAGATTTACATAAGGAGGAAACAATGCTGTTTGAGACTCACTGTATGTCATTTCCATGTACTGAACTCTTGTTATTCAACTATGCCAAGGTAAATTCAATTTTTGATTCTAGGGCACCTTTAAATAAATTTGTCATGAAAATAAGTTGACCGTAACTGTGTAAATTATTATATTTCAAAAATGAATTGGAGAAGAAAAATAAATAATTTTAATTAGATTGATTGAACTGTTGATTCTTTTATCTAAAAATAAACAGCAACTGAATTTAATCATTTTGGCTCTGTTGTTAATTGTAATCTTTAATATTATAGCAATGTGCAAGAAAGGGCTCCCTGTATATAGTTTACAGAATTAGCTGAGTCTTTTTTTTTTTTTTTTTTATGTTTAGTTTTCTCCCCCCTGCTTTTCCGAACCCATACCAAACCTTGACTTCAATACAGAACCATCATGTTTGTGTATCATTAAACCCCTTGTGGATATATATTATGGTAATATCATGATGTGCTCTGAAGCAACTTGGGCTATCATGCAAGTACAATGGCATATAAACATGTTAATCATTCAATACCATGATATAACTGTCTTTCATTGTATTTCATTGTAAACATGAGCTAGACGGACATCTTTACCTGACTTTTGCTATGTCTCACGCAGGACATGTTCATGACATATACTTTTTAAGTATCCTTAAAGATATTATATGTGTTGCTTTTAGTTAATGATTATAAAAGGAGAAACTCAGTGGCTAATGGTTAAGCTAACTTAGAAATTGCCAACACTTCTTTTTCCTTACAAAACTGAATCAATATTTCAAGTATGTGTCTTTGTATCAATTTTTTTGTCAATTGTTTCAATCACAATCAAAAATGATATTGCAATAGCTTTTGTTCATAGTGAAATGTCACACTGCTGACATGTTTACCTGTTGTTGCATATCCAAGTTTTGTGCACAAAATATACACTAATAGAGTCAAAATGCATCATCAGAAAAGCATTAATTGTTATAAAAATGCTACTTTAAAAAAAAATGCAAAACGTGTTCTGTGTGGACGGACCCTTACACGGTATAACTTGCTAGTGCTAAATTGGCCACCAAAAACACCACTTACCATGATTTTATCATCGTATCATAACTGTACCATGGTACAGCCACAGAACTTTTTAAACTTCTATTGACCTCCACCTATGGACAATGCTGCGGCAGTCCATCACCATTATGCTATTTGGAGGTGGACAGAAGATGATGTAAGAGAGGTAATTCACATTGAAGAGATTATTAGAAAAGGTCTTAATGGACCTTTAGGGGAAATTTATCCCGAAGACCAAGGTCGAAACCAAGGTAACACTCCTTATTTTTTTTAAGTTAAGTGCGACGGGATGCTTTATGACCTCAAGAGAACCGTTTTAAGTGACCTCTGAAGGACAGGATACAATGAACAGTTCATTAACGCAATTCTTTTCTATTATCGTGATAGAAATGTCATCGTTTACCATAATTTTCTTCGTTTTTAACTCCAAGATGATGAGCAGAACTGGAGAGCAACTTTAAACCCCTCAGGAAGACAATTTTAACCGCTTCCAGAAGACATTTTTCAAAATACCTTCTTTTGTGTTCCACAGAAGTAAGTACTGTAAGTCGAACAGGTTTGGAATGGGTTTGTTTGTTGGTGTGGCTCAATGTGGTTCCTTCAATCTCCACTAAAAGCAAATGGATGCTGTACCAACCCCACCCGAGGAACTTGGCAGAGGTCCCACAAAGCTCTTTGGGTCTTGTGGAAAATTACAGGCAGTTTGGAGGAGATGACAGGAGATTTGAATAACTAATTGGACATGAATTAGGGATCCCAATTGCTGAGAGAACCGACCTCATAGTAAAGGCCATTGAGAGTGTCAAGACAGGGCTATGCCAAACCTGGCAATATTATACACGAGATCTAACATTCATTTCCCATACATCTGTTTAAATTGCATTAGTCATGCACTTAATGGTCATACCATTATGTAATCATAACTGATGTTCAATTGAGAGTGTTTAGCAGACAAATCACAACCAAAACAATGGTCATTGTTAAATATATTACTGGAATATTTATACAAAAAAACACACACACACTTGATGGAAAAAAGTTTTTCTCATTACTGTTTGGTTATTATAAAATGTGTATTATGATTACTACATTCTAATCATTAAAAAAATTATTCTGATCATAAGTAAATAATTTGAATTATTACAAAATGTTTATTATTATAGCAAAATGTTTGCTCTGATTGTTATTCTGATTACATCTTAATTATTATGAAATGTAATATGAGTACTACATTCTAATCATAAAATGTTTATTCTAATTTTTACATTCTGATTACTCTTACATTTTCATTTAGATTACTGCATTTTGATTTTTATAAAATGATATTTCTGAGTAGTATTACATTCTAATCATTATAAAATATTTATTCTGATTATTAATACATTATTGCATTTCCATTATTACAAAATGCTATTTCTGATTATGATTAAATTCTGACTATTATAACATTTTTATTCTGTTTATTACAAACCCGATTCCAAAAAAGTTGAGACACTGTACAAATTGTGAATAAAAACAGAATGCAATGATGTGGAAGTTTCAAATTTCAATATTTTATTCAGAATACAACACAGATGACATATCAAATGTTTAAACTGAGAAAATGTATCATTTTGAGGGAAAAATAAGTTGATTTTAAATTTCATGGCATAAACACATCTCAAAAAAGTTGGGACAAGGCCATGTTTACCACTGTGTGTCATCCCCTCTTCTTTTTATAACAGTCTGCAAACGTCTGGGGACTGAGGCGACAAGTTGCTCAAGTTTAGGAATAGGAATGTTGTCCCATTCTTGTCTAATACAGGCTTCTAGTTGCTCAACTGTCTTAGGTCTTCTTTGTCGCATCTTCCTCTTTATGATGCGCCAAATGTTTTCTATGGGTGAAAGATCTGGACTGCAGGCTGGCCATTTCAGTACCTGGATCCTTCTTCTACGCAGCCATGATGTTGTAATTGATGCAGTATGTGGTCTGGCATTGTCATGTTGGAAAATGCAAGGTCTTCCCTGAAAGAGACAACATCTGGATGGGAGCATATGTTGTTCTAGAACTTGGATATACCTTTCAGCATTGATGGTGCCTTTCCAGATGTGTAAGCTGCCCATGCCACATGCACTCATGCAACCTCATACCATCAGAGATGCAGGCTTCTGAACTGAGCGCTGATAACAACTTGGGTTGTCCTTGTCCTCTTTAGTCCGGATGACATGGCATCCCAGTTTTCCAAAAAGAACTTCAAATTTTGTTTTGTCTGACCACAGAACAGTTTTCCACTTTGCCACAGTCCATTTTAAATGAGCCTTGGCCCAGAGAAAACGCCTGCGTTTCTGTATCATATTTAGATATGGCTTCTTTTTTGACCTATAGAGTTTTAGCCGGCAACGGTGAATGGCACGGAGGATTGTGTTCACCGACAATGTTTTCTTGAAGTATTCCTGAGCCCATGTTGTGATTTGCATTACAGTAGCATTCCTGTATGTGATGCAGTGCCGTCTAAGGGCCCGAAGATCACGGGCATCCAGTATGGTTTCCCGATTCTCTGAATCTTTGGATAATATTATGCACTGTAGATGATGATAACTTCAAACTTTTTGCAATTTTTCTCTGAAAAACTCCTTTCTGATATTGCTCCACTATTTTTCGCCACAGCATTGGGGGAATTGGTGATCCTCTGCCCATCTTGACTTCTGAGAGACACTGCCACTCTGAGAGGCTCTTTTTATACCCAATCATGTAGCCAATTGACCTAATAAGTTGCAAATTGGTCCTCCAGCTGTTCCTTATATGTACATTTAACTTTTCCGGCCTCTTATTGCTACCTGTCCCAACTTTTTTGGAATGTGTAGCTCTCATGAAATCCAAAATGAGCCAATATTTGGCATGACATTTCAAAATGTCTATTGTGAATAAAATATAAGTTTATGAGATTTGTAAATTATTGCATTCCTTTTTTATTCACAATTTGTACAGAGTCCCAACTTTTTTGGAATCGGGTTTGTACATTCTTATTATTATGAAAAGTGTAAAATGTTTATTCTGATCATTATTACATTTTAATTATTAGACAATGTTTATTCTTATTATAAAATGTTTATTCTAATTATTACATCATGATTGTTTTAAATATTTTTTATGATTATTGCATTTTCATTTCATTTTCATTTTCAAATGCTACTTCTGATTATTATTATGAAATTATGACTAATAAAAATTATTAAATTCTGATTAATAAAATGTTTACTCTGATTATTACATTATGAATATTCTTAAATGTATATTTGTCATGATCACCCGCTGGAGTGCCCATAATAGCCACTAGAGGGCACTCCACCCCGGACTACTGCCTCACTATCACGGACTCCATTTCCCATAATCCACTGCCCGTACTTATTAGCCATGATTACATTCAGCTGTTGTTCATTACCTTGTTAGTTTCTTCCTATAGACCAATTTGGTGTTTGCAAACAGCGATGACGTTTTTTATGGGCGGAGCCTACCTGGTTGCAGAAAATGACAGTTGAGCAGTAGCAGTCTATGGAAGCCACGAAATAAAAGAATAAAAAAAAGTTAATTTCTCACAATTCTGACTTTTATTTCTCGCAAACCTGAGTTTATATCTCACATTTCTTACAAAGAAAAACAGAATTGTGAGATATGCTCGTTATCCTGTAACTCGTTATACTCGTTTTCTGAATTGCAATTCATCCCGCAATTCTGACTTTTTCCCCCTCAGAATTGTGAAATAAACTCACAATTGCGAGTTATAATGGCCGAACTGGGAGTCATAAACACGCAAATGCAAGAAAAAAAGTCAGAATTGTGAAATAAAAATTTTATAGACTATGTTTAAAAGTTATCTATGTAAAATGTTATAGGTTTAAATATTATTTCATGCTGTAACTGCTATGTATGTATGTCCTCTGAACTGCATATGTGAATATTGTAATAATATGTAGACTTACTGTTTACATCAAATTCCTGCTTTAATAGTAGACTAATCCTTGCAGGTGTCATCAGTGCAGTCTGTGAAACGTCTCCGTTTAGCTTCAAAGGACGTTTTCAACGATGGTTTTCTTTAAAAATGAAGACTATATTTTTTTGCATTCCGATTCCAACATCCAGAGGCACAACAAAACGTTTTTCTCTTATTCTGTGGATTTTGCACATTTTCCTCCAATTGCTACCGCTATTTTTCTGCAACCACTATGCGCGCGCAGCTGCAAGTGACGTAATTGTGACGTCTGCTCTAAAGAGGTCTATATTAACCTGGGGTGTGTCTCCCAAAAGCATCGTTAGCCAACAAACCATGCAAGTTCCGTCGTTACTTACATAGTTAAACGATTTGGTGTTTACCGAAACCATAGTTCAAACGAACATTCGCAAACTGCATCGCAAACTTGTGTGGCTGGAACGACAGCTCTCGAGCTGTAGTCAGAAGCATAGTTTCTTGTTTTTATGACATGTGGACTTAATAAATCGTTATCTTGAGCAAAATAAGCAAGCTGACATTAAGTACAATGTATATCTTTTATTTCGAATATATACAAATGTCATTTACATATTTTAGTTTGTCAAGAGATTTAAAGCACCGTTTTTGAAGAGTGCGCATGTGCATACATGCTCTAGTACGTAAGAAAAAGCATTTGATTTAATCTGGAAATAAAGCAAAATAACTGAGGAAAATGAGAATTAGTCCACTAATGCCTTGTCCATAATTTATATAAAAAAAATCTAGCATTAATTTGATCTCAAACGGATTAATTTAAAGAAGTTAATCACTCACCACCTGCGTGACGTCATTCACCAACATGGTTGAATGACAGGTTTGCGACAATACGGTTTCAGGAAACAATCGTGACTAGCTTGATTTGTTCAACGATGCATTGTACTAGTTCAGCAGCGAGTTACAACGTTGTTCGGGAAGCGCACCCCTGGTTTATTCAGTCACTCATCGCTAGGTCTTGCATGTCTGTAGTTACTGCATTTCTGAGCATTTGCATCTTGTTTCTCCCATGTCTTGGTTTTTTCAGTCTCAATGTATTACCTCTGGATTTCTCTGTTTTTGTCTGTGCCCTTGACTTTATCTTTGTTTGAATTGCTCACCTGTGTTTTGACCTTTGCCTGGCTTTTGGGTTACAATTGTGGACTACCCCTCTGATTAATAAAAACTGCATTTGGATCCTCAACCATTTTTGTCTCAGAGCAGTTCATAACAGAATTCTGATCATTATTATATGTAACTTTTTTAACTTTTGTAATTTTTAATTCATCAAATTCATATGTCTTTTGTATAAAAGCAATACACAACAAAAGGCAGTGTGCAACAGTAATTTTATCATGTTTATGAAACCTCTACACAGTAAAATCACTGTAATGCACAGCCTTATGTGGCTTATTGTTTTATTGAAGAATAATATCATATCAAAATCAGAAAGAGCTTTATTGCTAGGTATGTTTACACATATGAGGAATTTGTTTTGGTGACAAAAGCTTCAACAGCACAAACAGTGACAAGACAGAATGACAGTGACAAGACACAGATAATAAAAAGAATAAGTAAACAGGAAGTAAAAATATAAAAAAAATACATATATTTTAAAAAATACACAACATATAAAAACAGACGGTACAGGTATAGGTATGTTATGTACAAATGCAAGGAAATGTAAATAAGAAGTATGGTGTGTTAAATAAATGTATAAATAGTGTTGAGTTTCAACTTCTGAAAAGTGATGCAACCAGTAAAAATAGCTGAAGTTTTCTTCTGACATCACCTGATGCTAAATGAGATGGGAGGTTGTTTCATGGGGCAAAGAAAAATACAAAAGTAAAGCTTTTGGTTTGTGAATTGAACATTTAAATGCTAATGAAACTTAATCAGAGAACTCTACATTAAATAAACTACAAAATGTTTAATCAGGAACCAGTAAGCTTAAGTCATTCGAAATGGTTGCATTTAATTTCAAGCTTGATTTTCTATGTTTGAAATCAAATTTGTGGACCAAAAAAAAAAAAAAAAAGTATATCAAAACATGCATGACATGCATACAGATAAAGTAAATGAGTCCACATTTTTTAAGTTGGATATTTTAATAGAATTGAAATAAAGTAGGAACAAACCATGACAACATCCCCACACCTCGAGCAAATGTAGATTTCTGAAGGAAGTCAGGAAGAGGGAAGGTGCCAGGTGTCACACCAATTATTTTCTCATTAGCGAATTTGTGCCGGATATAATATGCCAAATTTAGCAGCAGTTCAGTTTGTTCCCCATTTACCATCTGATGATATCAGAGGTGTTTCAGAGGAATTTTTCTGCCCTCTATATATTCAGGGTGAAATAAGATGGGGTTTTCTGTAGGGATGAGATTCATAAAGAATTTAATGATTCTGATTTCACTTAACCATCCTTAATTCCAATAACAATAGTTCCAAATGAAAGAATATTTGGTAATAAAGAATATTTGACTTAAGTAAACCAAACAACAACAACACTTTTAGTTAAATGTTGTTTTATCCAAAGAATTAATTAGAAATTAAAGGCAGTTCATTGAATACACTAAAAAGCAAGCAAGTCTTTAAATTGATTCAATTTCAATTAAACAACTAATAAGGGTCATTTGTAACAAGTCAGACTACACGGTTTCCAAACCTAGTTTTCCTGCATTAATCAAACTGAAAGCGAAGTTATACGGCCATAAAAGTATGGTCCTTTCATTGCAATTCTTGCCAATCATAATGCAATATCTCTGAACATATGATATTTATTAACAAACTGGGTTATCGAGGCTTTCAAGTCAGAACAAACCATTAGCAATTCAAGAACATGAAAAATGAAAATGTACAGACATGCTGCACACTTCTAAACGCTCACAGAATAAGGTTGTTTTTTTCGCCATAGCTTTTACCTGAGGTGTTGCAGTTATATCAAATTTGGAAAGGTCATCTTCTCAAGACACAATCTTGCATGTTCACCTGTAAACACAAGTGACCTGACAAACTCAGGGTCTCTTTCCAGTATATGTACAGGGTTAGTTCGACCTTATAAAAAGACCTTATAAGACCTTCTGAAACAAGTAGAAGAAGACTGGTGACATTCAAAGAAAAAGGTCACGTCTTATCGGACCACGTGCAGAGAGAAGCTAGACCATCTTGAGAAGATAAGAGAACACCACAGCTCTGGGTAATTGGTATAGTTGCTGTGGGCAACAGTAGAAAAAATGTAAAGCAGCCCAGAAGGTCCTAAAGATCTGTTAAGATTTACACTACATAATTCATTCTCAGGAAAAATTAAGGAGGGATATATATATATATATATATATATATATATATATATATATATATATACACAGTGGCATGAAAAAGTATGTGAACCCCTTGCAGAATCTGTGAAAATGAAAATTATTTTAATAAAATAAGAGGGATAATAAAAAATGCATGTTATTTTTTGTTTAGTACTGTCCTGAGTAAGATATTTTATATAAAAGATGTTTGCATTTAGTTCACAAGACAAAACAAAAGCTGAATTTATTCAAATAACCCCATTCACAAGTATGTGAACCATTGATTCTCAATACTGTGTGTGGTTACCTGATGATCCACGACTGTTTTTTTTGTTTTGTGATGGTTGTTCATGAGTCTCTTGTTTGTCCTGAGCAGTTAAACTGAGCTCTGTTCTTCAGAGGACAATTGAGGGACTCAAACTCAACTATTAAAAAAGGTTCAAACATTCACTGATGCTCCAGAAGGAAACACGATGCATTAAGAGCCGAAGGGTGAAAACTTTTGAATTCAAATATCAAGGTAAATTGTACTTAATTTTTCTGCCGGGAAACATGCAAGTATCTTCTGTTGCTTCCGAAGGGCAGTACTAAATGAAAAACAATGATATTTAAACAAAATAAGAAAAATTGTGACATCTTCATCCTTCATTCAAAGGATGAACAACTTCATTCAAAGTTTTCACACCCCGACTCTTAATGCACCGTGTTTCCTTCTGGAGCATCAGTGAATGTTTGAACCTTTTTTAATAGTTGTGTTTTAGTCCCTCAGTTGTCCTCAGTATGAAAACACAGATCTCAAAATCCTAGAGTCACTGCTGGAAAGGGTTCAAATATGCAAAAATGCTTGAAAACTGACGAATCTGCAGGAGCTGGAGGATTTTTCTGAAGAACAGAGCGCAGTTTAACTGCTCAGGACAAACAAGAGACTCATGAACAACCATCACAAAACGTAAAAACAGTTGTGGGTCATCAGGTAACCACACACAGTATTGAGAATCAATGGTTCACATACTTATGAATGGGGTTATTTGAATAAATTCAGCTATTGTTTTGTCTTGTGAACTAAATGCAAACATCTTTCATGTAAAATATCTTACTCAGGACAGTACTAAACAAAAAATAACATGCATTTTTTATTATCCCTCTTATTTTATTAAAAGATTCTGCAAGGGGTTCACATACTTTTTCATGCCACTGTATATTTTATATATATATATATATATATATATATATATATATATATATATATATATATATATATATATATATATATATATATATATATATATAACATGCAATTTAATGTCCCTATAAGTATACAAAGGTAAGAAATGCATTTAAGTAAAAATAAAAAATGCATTAAGCACAAATGTAATGTTTCAAAAACTGAATTAAAAATATGAAGAGACAATTAAATATATCATGAAATACTAAGAAATTAGAAAAAGTGCAATATCCCAAATAATAAGAAGAAGGTGAGAACTGTATTTATGTATTATTGCTAGAAATTAGAACAAAAATAAATATTTATATATTTACTTTTGTCAGGTATTTCCCTCTATAGAAAATAGTAATGATAAATTAGACATACTATATTTCTGTACATGGTAATTCTATATCTTTTTCTACATGAAAATGTACATTTTATCATAATGTGTTATTTTATATACTATGCACTGTACTATATTCTATTGTGAGCAACATGACATCCTGTCTAAAACAATTTCAAATAAAATTGTATTCTTTAAAGTCCATGTAAAGTCATATCTGAGAATTGTTTCTAAACACATTATAAAGATTACAAATGTATTGCTGAAACACATTACAAAGACTGTGAACTATGTAGTACTGAATTGTGGAGTTACACCGTTAAACAGTTTTTCACCAATTCTGTGTTCAGGATTTTTTGGGTGGGGCTAAAACGCTGGCCCGATGACGCACTGGAGCCACAGAGCATGGCCCCGCCCCTAACACTATAATAACAACAGCGTATTAGCATCAGTGTCTTGCCCGCTCAATCGCGAGTCACTGTCATTACCATTAGTTACTACAGCCTACATTGTGCTAGCTAGCTAAGTCTTCGTCATGCAAATGCATATTACCTGGTTGCGATAATATACAAAACAGCTCAATCTTCTTATTTAAATTTCCTAAAAAATTATGATATGAAGAAGAGGTGGATTAATTTTGTGAAAAGCCATCTTGATGGAGAGCTCACAATCACCGGCAACAAGTTTTACAAACTTTCATCAGAGACACCTGGGATTCACTGATAATCAGCTGTTATTGGTGAATGGGGCTGAACCGACTATCTCCCGGCTCGGCCTTCATCCTCCCATCTCGTGGCGCCGACATCTGGTGTCAGTCGGCAGTACCTGCCCACTAATGAGTGTAAGTTGCCTTGTGTCCTTATGTTATAATTAGTAGGTAGTCCACAGTAACGCTACTAAATTTTGCAAACCTTTAATGTGATTCTTTTGTTTATATGCATCAGTATGTTTGACTCATTAGACAAGTAAGTTGATAGAGAAGCCATCTTACTCGCAAGTGGTTGTAGTTTCAGCACAGACAGCGGACATGCCAACAGTATTTGAGACCAGAAAATATTGCTTATTTTTAAGATTTTGATAACTTATTTAATTTACTTGGCTTTTTTTTTTTTTTTAATCATTCGAATTTGGCTGTGGTAAATAACACATTTTTCTATTGTGTGATAAACTCAAACCACATATTTTAATATTGCTTAACACGGACTTTAATAACTATTATACATGCAGTTTTTATGACCTCATATTTATTGAAAGACATGGATATTTATACTACACAAATAGACTTAAAATGATGTGTCACACAACACAACTATATGAAAAAAAATATTAAAATTTTGAAAAATTTTGAAAGATTTTGAAAAATGAGAATTGCAGTGACATCAACAAAAGTTTTTACTAAACAAAACCAAATAAAACACAAAAATAAAACAAAACACCAAAAAACTAAGCAAAGAAAAAAAAAAAAAAAAAAACACAAAATAAAATACCAAACAAAAACAAAAAAAGAAAAAAAACTAAAACAAAAACAAAACAAAACATTAAAAACAAAAAGCAAAGCAGAAAAAAAATGATTAATAGTAAAAAACAGAAACAGCAAATTTAAATTTATCACTGATTTTAACATTACATTTTGATGCTGAAAAAGGTTATTGCATTGTATATTGCATTGGGTTTAAATGTGAGCAATTCACAGCAATACAACAAATGCCTCAATTCAATACAACCAAATATGAGCAGTCTTACTTGACCAATAAACTATGACTTAATCATGAAATCTAATCTCATGAGACACTGCACTGCCAAATTAGCTATGCATAAATAATGAATAATGATCAAGAGTGAATCAAACCAGTGAGAATGCAATAGTGATATCAAAACAAGAAATCAGTGGCCTGATTATCTTTAATTTAAAATATGATAAACCTACAGTGAAGCTTTTAATAGATGCAGATCTTCTTTTATTGTCAGAAACCATTTAAAATTGCCTGCAATTTATCTGTCTACACTATATGTCTCTTGTTATCTCTAAAGCATCGATTCATTCTGGATTCATGCACATAAAATGAATGTTTCCACAGAACGCTTCCTTTTCAAGCTTGTGAAGTGTTAAACATCTGGTCTTCCATGATAGAGAGCCATCTATCAGGCTTTTCCGGAAATCAGATCTCAGAACGATTCATTATTCTTCCAGGGATCCATTTCCAAACTCATTTGTGTGTCTAGGAAGTTCAAAGCATCTGAGGAACATTACTGATGTGATACGTTTGGAAAGTTCAAGAGAGATGCCATAAAAAGCCTGTCCAGTGACCATATCTATAGACAGCTTAATCAGATTCTAGGAACATGCAGGAATATCCTTTTAATATCCTCAGAAGCATCCTTCAAATTCAGTCACGATCTTAGTTATCTCTGGTATAATTCATTTCATGACCAACACAAATATCAGAGCTGCATATCAAAAACACATTTCTGATAGACATGTATTTTGAAAGGATGTGCAATATTTTTTTTCTTGCTTTTAAAATACAGTAAACAAAATGCAGTCTGTCCTAATTTGCATAATTACACTATTCACTATGCTATTTGTGAGCAATGAGAAAGTATATTACTTATTCTCATAAATACTGCCATTAGCTAAGTTTTTATTTATAAATTATTTTAATAAATTGTATTTATTTTTTTATTTATTTTTGAAAAATGAAGAATTCCAATCACATTTTCCCATCTCAGGCCCAAAGTATGAGAGCTATAGACACTGGGGATCACAGTAAAGGCCCAGATAATTTTACAGCAAAGTTATTTTTCGTTCTTCATTTTCGGGTAAAAAGAAGTCTGAAATATGTGAGCAGCGATATACAGTTTGTGAACATCCCAACACTAAGCGACGTTTAGAAGAATATTTAAATATGTGCGAAAACAACAGTTAAGAAAGCATCCGATTATAGTGATGTGGATGTTTGCAAGTCATGTCATGTTTATGTATTTTATACAACAGATTGTTTAAAGGGGACATCGGACGCCCATTTTCCACAAGTTGGTATCATTCTTTAGGGTCTTCATGAAATGTCTGTAACATACTTCGGTTAAAATTCCTCAATGGTCATGTAAAACAACACCCTTTTTTCCTTTCAAAAACAGCTCTGTTCAGAGCGACCTGTTTCAGTGCATGTCTCTTTAAATGATAACAATCTACTGCGCACCCCACTCCTCTCTTCTGTGGGGAGTGCTAATGGCCTTGAATCACATGCAGTTGCGGGCTGTTAACACCCCTCGCCGTTACCAACACAAAGCCTTTTCTTAAAGTAATGACTTTTGGAAAAAAAAACTAGTGCATCCCATTTAAAAGCAGCAGCTTTACAGTATTAAACATGAAAAACTGTGTCAGTGTCTCTTTCAATGAGAATTACAATTTCAGTTTCTACTATAAAGTAGCTCTTCAGTGTGCTCATGTTTTTTTTTCCTCATGGACGTCTGACCTCGATGGACTGAACAGAAGAAATGAAGGCTGACCTCAAATTTTAACATTTTAAATGTAACAGGGTTGACAATATACCCGTTTAGAATGGTGAGGAGGGGGGAGACAAATTTTTAATTAAATTCTAAACTGTTTTAAATTCTAAACAGGTTTATTCTTAACTGGGGAACCGTCAGGGCCCTCTAGGCCTACAGAGAGGGCCTAAACTATTATAAAAATAATATTTCCAAACTTTTAAATAATAATTTAAAAAGTAAAAACTTTTTTCAAATGGAAAAAAAATTGACCAATCATATCGTTCCTCTAAATGGGTGGGCCTTGTTATCTTCAACGTTATGACGCGTTCCGCCCGCTGTAGGGAACATGATTGAAAAAATAAAACCGCTGATAAAACAGCTAGCGCTATTCACTACGGAAACTGCAAGCAACATTAATGAGGAGGACATCGCTGCTAATTTATCATCCACTTCGTTTTCAAGATTAACTTTTTTTTTTTTTTTTTTAAAAAGGAGTTCATTGAAAAAGGAAGGCCTACACCAGAGCTTAATTTTGTGCAGAAAGCCTTTTTTTTTTTTTTTTTTTTTTTTTAAAGCATTCCAACCCCAGCAATTAAGCACATGGCAGCATCAATCAAGAAGCTAAGCTTAACTGCTGGAATTGTTTGCTGTTTGGGAAAGTTATTTAAAATCGAATAGGCTAGGTTTACATGATTGATTTTATTCTGGCCACTGTTTTATATATGTTGAACTTTATTTGTGAAAACACTTATTTTGCAGAATTACTAGTCAGTCTGTAAATTTACTAACTTAGCAATCATGCACATTTGCTGTAATTATGCATAACAGTTACATTTTTCCCAAATCATAAGTGTCAGTCTAATGATATGATTTATTATCAGCATTGCTTCTTTGTGGTGGTGGATTCAAAAATGGCATGATCGCTGTTCATTGATGATGCTGAAGTGTCTATCGTTAACGTCCTTTGGTCTGAGTGCTGTCATGCATCAGCTTACATAACATTTTGTTGGTTTTGTGGCCAGTTGTCTCCATATTGCACCTAAATAAACACTAATTGTGTGATGAATGTTACAGGGTTGAAAACCAAATAAATGCCTTAGCTTGAAAATACTTTTGCAACAAACCACTTTTTAGAGTCCATATTCTTGTGCTTTTTGTGAAATTAATATTTTTGTCTGTTAAAAAAATATATATAGATATATTTTAACGTAACAGAGTTGAAATATTAAGTTTAATAAGGCCAATATAAGAGTGGCGACATTTTGGTCGGAAACTTTGTTTATTTTTTTTTTACTGTTTCTTGCTGGCCAGTTCCGTCCACAGTATCATCTCTATATACACTTCCTCTCAAAAGTTTGGAGTCAGTAGGATTTTTTTGTTGTTTTTGAAAGAAGTCTCTTATGTATGGAGTCTCTTATGTATGGAGCCCCTTAAAGGGACATGGTGAAGGAAAAAATATGAGAAGGGAGGAAAGAAACATATTTCAATGCTTCTTTGTGCGCTTGCAAAATGTTTTGTGTTCCCCCTGAGAAACTTTGTGTCCGCTCACAAAGAACACAAAAGTTGATAATTATAATATTATCATTATAATTATAATAATGATAATTATCAATGTTGAAATAAGTTGTGCTGCTTCATATTTTTGTGGAAACTGTGATCCTTTTTTCAGGATTCTTTTATGAATACAAGGTTTAAAAGAACAGCATTTATTTAAAACAGAAACTTTTTGTAACATTATAAATGTCTTTACTGTCACTTTTGATCAATTCAATGAATTTCCTGGTGCATAAATTATTAGGAAGTATGGTAGTGTGCATTCTGATAGAAAATATCTGTAAAAAATTACTTGTCATTAGTCGCAATGCTATTTAGTTAAAAAAAAAAAAAAAAAAAAAACAGAACAAAATTGCCATAAAGCTTCAGCCTATAGTGAAATCATTTCAAATGCCACAACTACAAAAAAAAATAAAAAATCATGAGAGCAACAGTAATGAATTGGAGACCCCGTCTGTCCTTTCTTTGTTCTCTCAGAAGTCTCATTTCTTTCAACAGGAGTTCATTATTAGATTTCACCTCCCCACAGGACAGGTTCTGTCCTGAATCCTGTTGCTCTGACCCACAGACACACTACAGGGACACGGGTGTCAGACTTCCCTCAGGCAGTAGAACATGCAATTAAATGTCGATTGCTTCTGGAACTCAGAGCAAAGGCACACAGACTCATGCCAAGACACACAAACCTCTGCCATGTGCCCATTTCCTCACAACAAATGTGCTCTTTGAAAAGGAAAAAGGCTCTTGAACCAGAAACACAAGGCATGGAGTCCCATAGACCAAATCCAGACAGAAACAATCAAAACAGACGCTTGGTTTGCGTAAAACTACAACGCAGGGCTGGACGGCATGACCATATATTACTTTAATGCATTTTTTCTTAGTCTACATCAGTAAGCGTGCCCATAAATATGGAAATCCCATAATACAGATGGAAAAATAAAGAAATACAAAGCCATAAACTCACCCTTGTTTATTGGAGTCGACCAGAATGCGCACTAATATCCCTGTAACAGCCACTAGGATGGGGTAGTGATCAACACTCTCCAGGCCTAAACAGAAAATAAAACATGGTTTTATTAGTGGTTCAGGTAATTACTTTTTGTTTTATATTTTATAACAAAAACTGATCTGATTCTGATTAAATACATAAAATATGTAATCAAAAATACTAATACTAATACTAAAACTAAAACTCTGTTCGTCTGACCAATGAAAGAAGGGGACAATGTTTAGGGAATTTTGTCTGAAAATGATCTTCTTTGCTATTCCCTTTGGTGCTAGAGGTGCAGATTACACTTCACTCAAATATTTATTTTTAATTGTTTTTATATACATAAAATGTAATACTGACTGTTTATCTTTCTGTACTGACTTCGGTACCTTTTCAGTACTGAAATTTAAAAAATGTGACGCTTTGAGCGCTGTTGAGCGGATTCGTAAACGCCTCTGATTGGCCATTGTGTTGACGCGCTCATCGGATATGTCTGTGATTGTCTACAATGTTCAACGCACGGCAGCGCTTGAAAGCACACGGAAGTGTTTGAACTAGGGTTGTTCAACGATAATCGTGATTATCGTGTACAAAATAAGAGTCTGTGTTTACGTAATATGTGTATTTGTTTTGTGTATAATTATTATATATATATATATATATATATATATATATATATATATATATATATATATATATATATAAATAAACATACATTCATGTATAAATTTAAGAAAAATATCTTATATTTCTATAAAAATATTTACATTTATATATTATATAAATATATAAAAATATAAATATATGCATATATTTATACATACATGCATGCATTTCTTAAATATATACATGTATGTGTGTGTACTTATATATACATAATACTTATACACAGAACAAACACACATATATTACGTAAACACAGACTCTTATTTTGTACATGATAATCACGATTATCGTTGAACAGCCCTAGTTGGAACACATTTTGAAAGCGGGAGCAGGAGCGTTTGAAAGCAGGCGTCTATCAGCGGACTGGTCCACGATAGACGCCTGCTTTCAAACGCTCCCATGCTGATCATGTGTTGCTGACACAGGAGCCGGTCAATAACGAGTCAGCATTCTGACGTAAAACACGGAAGCTCTGCACTGTGCTTACTGCGTAAGGAGTCTGACAGGGAAAAGAAGAGATTTTTTAATAAAATTTTTATTTTTGTTTTGTTTTTGCACACACAAAGTATGCTTGTCGCTTCATAAAATTAAGGTTGAACCACTGTAGTCACATTGACTAATTTTAACGATGTCTTTAGTACTTTTCTGGACCTTGACAGTAGGTAATTAAATTGCTGTCTAATGAGGAGTCAGAGAGCTCTCGGATTTCATCAAAATGTCTTAATTTGTGTTTTGAAGATGAACGAAGGTCTTATGGGTGTGGAACGACATGAGGGTGAGTACTTTATGGCAGAATTTTCATTTTTGGGTGAACTAACCCTTTAAATACACAATGTGGTGATTAACTAATCTAATTAATCGCATATTAAATTTGATTGAGAAATGACCCCCAAAAGATCATTTAAAGTCATTATTGTGTTAAATGACAAAAGCATCAAATGGACAAAAAGTAGCTTTAGAAAAAAATATTTTATTTGATTCAACATAGAATTTATTAAACAAACTTTTAGGCTTCAGCGGCCATGAGGGTGAGTAAATGATGACAGAATTTTCATTTTTGGGTGAACTCTACCTTTAATTTTTTTTTATTATTAATATGAAAATATGATTTTTTTTAATGAAATTATACTCTAAGGTGCCAGTAGGTGGCGGTAAATGTCTAAATGAGTAAGTCATTCAGTTCAATTCGTTCAAACAGCTTGATTCATTCAGAAATGAAGTAAATGGCTCTGGTTGGGTAAGTAAAAAAATGAGGTATGCATGATGTAACTTTCTTATTTAGTTAGGCAGAAAATGACTTTCCAAGAAAAAGCCCATTTCAAGTGATTTCAGTTTTAGATAATTTCCTTTCTGCAAAGCAATTTTCTTAAGCACTGCAAGGAGAAATCTTGCTATAAAGAAAAAAGTCCATTCCATTTGACTTTCCGAGGACAGCTTAATACTTTCATAGCAAATTTACTCTGAATTTCATTGATGGACTTACATAACCCCCTAAAAAGTGAAAATCATAAAATGTATAATGAATACGACTGAAGAACTCATAGAGTGATAAATAAACAAAATCTATTAAAGCCACTAAACAGCACTTTAGTAGGATAGTAGGTCACTGAATCCGAGACCACAGTGACATGCATCAAAATGTGCCATCTAATAACAACTTTAAAATGCACTGAAACCACGCGCTGCTCTGTTTGGCCATCTAGGGGTAAATTTCAGGTAACAACATGACCCAAACTCATTTACTATAAATGTAACGTTCTGCAGTGTCAAGGATGAAAAACTGGCCTGATGATGGTTTCAGTATGCTCCTTAATTGGATTATGTTTTCATACAAAATCGCCGTGAAATCTCTTGACCTATTCATCTAATATCATTCCCTGAACATGAAGGCTGACTTTCCAAACTTCTGAAAGGGTTTCAGAGGTGATGTCAAGAACGTCGCAAAATGCATATCAAATTACTTTTTATTTGTTCTGGGACTTGAAACAAGCTGCTATAAAAAGGAACAAGTGAAAAGTTGACTGTTGGGTTACATCAAACCATATTTCGGCTTACAGGGGACACGATCAAGGACGAACCAAAATACCTGAGAGGTTTAAATTCAGCACAGCACACTAAGCATTTCAGAAATATAATTGTATTCAAGTGCATCCTCAAGTGCGTACTAATGCATGCAGTTCAAGTTCAATGCTTCTATTTGCATTAATGTAGGTGCATTATTGTTTCTTACATAAGAAGGAAATTGGTTAAAATTACCTGGGAGGCGCAAGCTGACCACCCTGTCAAACAGGTTTCTTTCCGCTGTAACTCGATTTAACACCTGGTTCAGGAGCTGTAAGCAAAAAATAAAATAAAAATGTTTTCAAATGTTTTTCAAATGTTTTCAAAAAATAAAATAAAAATGTAAAAATATATATATATAAACAGAGATGAGACATTTCTCCTAAATAAAGATACAGTTCACCCAAAAAATAAAAACAAAAACACAAAACAAAACAAAATGAAACAACACAACACAAAGCAAAGCAAAACCAAAACCAAAACCAAACTGAAATATAAGACAAAACAAAAACGCAAAACAAAATAAAAACAGAAAACAAGATGAAACAACACAAAACAAAAAGTAAAGCAAAAACAAAACCAAGATGAAACAACAAGACAAAACAAAAACACAAAATGAAACAAAGAAAGCAAAGCAAAGCAAAACAAAGACAGAAGTGACGACATGACGTAACGTGAAGTACAAGTATGGTAACCCATACTCAGAATTTGTCATCTGCATTCAACAGATCCAAGTTAGTGCACACACATTAGGAATAATGAGCAGTGAACACACACACACTGCAAACTGTGGATACACACAACCGGAGCAGTAGGTAGCCTTTTTTTTTTTTTTTTTTTTTTTTGCTGTGGTGACCGGGGAGCGATTAGGGGTTAGGTGCCATACCGAAGGGCAACTCAGTCATTTCCTGCCGGGATATTGAGAACCAAACCTGCAACCTTCGGGTTACCAGTCTGACTATCTAACCATTTGGCCAAAACTGCCCCAAACAAGATTAAACAAAACAAAACAAAGCAAAACAAAAACACAAAATGATGAAACAACAACACAAAACAAAACGAAGGAAAGCAAAATTTAAAAAAAAAAAATTAAACAAAAGATGAAACAACACAACACAAAGCAAACAAACAAAAAATACAGAATGTCCATACAATGAAAATCAACAGGGTTCAACAAAACAAAACATTAGACCCTACTGATTTTCACTGTATGAACATTTTTCAGAATATCTTACTTTGTGTTCTGCAGAAGAAACCAAAGCCATATAGGTTTGTAACAACATGAGGGTGACTACATGACAAAATTCACATTTTTGGATGAACTGTTCCTTTAATATCAACAGATTTCACTTGATCCAGTTTCAAACACATCTGGTCATAAATCAAAGTGACCAGACTGCAATAATTATTCCTTTCGCTTCTTTAGCACACCTCTTGAGCTCAACATCCTGCGGCCAAGAATTTAATTACAGAGGTACCAAGCTGTCAGGTGCCAATTTGTTGACGTGTACTATAGCACAACGTATGTAATAGTACTCGAAGATAGGATAAATCCTTCAAGGACAGGAAAAAATCTAAATGGATGGGTTCTGCTCTTCAAGGACATGTGGAAGCCTGCTGTGCTCACAGGTGTGCTTCAGTTAAAGCCTGATTACAAGCCGCAGGTGAATGGACACTCTGCTGGGAATAGAGCCCACGTAAGCGTTCAGAGAAAAACCTAGCAGAAAATACACTTTCAAAGCTGCCTCCTCTGTAACTGAGGCCTTGAAAACATGCAGTGGCCCTGAGAACAATATACACTTGCTCCTCATTTGCATGCCACTTTCCATGAATAGAGTACAAAACAGCATCTGAAAATTAAAAAGGATGGATGTAACCTCCTGACAATATTAAATGTTAAATGATAATTAACCTCAAGATGTAATGATAATTAAGAAAAATTATTAAATATTACATAAGCTCTTTTTTACATGTATTTTAAATAACGTTTGATTTTTTTCAACCCTGTTACCAAACAGTTTTATGTGTAGATACAATTCAAAACCATGATTTTTACGATTCAAATCAAATATAGGAAGAAAAAAACTATGCCAGAATGGGTAGCAGGGTTGCAAAACTACAGATTTGGGTTAATTTGAACAGTCACTCAGCAGGGGCTAGACAATTTGGCACCAAACATTACTTTTTGTTACTGAAGAACTTATATTTCCTATAATTTAAGATATTTTTGTTCCAACAACTTGGGTAACAGGGTTGAATAACTGATATAGTGTACTTCAACACTAAAATGTGTAAAATTAAGAAAACAAAATTAGATTTTATTTCATCACTGTTTCTTCTCCATCACCCTTGTAAGAACTTTCACTGTTTAATAAAATGACAATTTATGGATCAATAAACACAGACCATTAGCTTTCATCCATTACAGATTCTTTGCGCTGCTGAGCTGTGACACTTTATGCTTTAAATTGCTTATACTCTATAATTTAATACAATTTTGGGTGAAATTCACAAAGAACGAATTGTGTCTATTGATAGTCTTGTTTTTCACATGATATCTCCACTGCTGAAACACCCAATTCACTAAAATAATATATGCAAATCAAGTACAATGATGGACAAAGACAAAAATTGGAAAACTCAATGCATCGCGATACCTTGCACAGAACTCACCAAAGAGTTTGTGATACTGTACCTCTAAATCTAAGACCTCTAAATCTAAATGATCTCTGATTGGCTAACCTTACATACTGGCCTTATGTTCATATGTTGCTATGCAAATAGGGGTGTGACGAGACGGGTAGCTCACAGGACGAGACGAGACTCGAGATTGAGTTCACGAGAACGAGACGAGACAAGATTTTTACACACTATTTTTAAGAAATCCTCAATGGCGAAATACATGACTAGAAAAAATATTCTGCAGGTGTATTTGAAATGTTTTAACTGATCATCTTGTAATGAATGTCATTTCAGTTCTACTTTGAGTATGAATTATCATATGCAGTAAAAGACAACAATACTCAAGTACTGTAAAAGGTTTTGCCACTAACTCAACTGACTGACTTCTCTTCTGTATGATTTCAGTCTCTTCAGACCTTACTGTACATGATTTATAAAAATCTTCTACAACTTTTGACCTCCTAACTGAACTCCTTTCCACAAACTGATCATAAACTGGGGTATATCACTGATGTATTTTGAGTTTGCAAGCTACACCTGTGGTGGGAGTGTAATTGTAAATGTATCAGAGTTTTGTTAGCATTCTGTGCCCATCATCCGTTATTTCCGCCACTTTTCATTAAAACATGGCGTTTTATTTCACATTTCTTTTCATTTCGCATTGCCTCTCGTGTTGAGGTATTTAGTCCGCAAACATTACAGTATTCTTACCGCGACTGATTTGGCTCAGGGCCAGCACACGCGCTCAATCGTTCTCTTTCTATGAAACCTTTAAACCGCATTTACCGGTTCCAAAAAATGTCGACGAAAATTATTCGTCAACAAAATTAACACTGCTACATAGTACACTGACCTCTTATTTCAAGATTAAAATAAAAAAGCTTTTATATGATATGACCCCTTTGAAGCAGAATGTTTGATTTAGGTTCATACATTTTCTCAGCATTGTTAATTTAGGTTTTGCTGTGCACTGCTTTAGTCTGAGAAAAAAAAAAAAATCTCATGTTTTATAGCAAGTGCAATTGCTTCAAACAGGATCATTAACTCAGAGTTCTACATGAAACTGCTTTAGAAAAATCTTAATGGTCAACATAAAATGAATTTCACTTCACTTTGCACTTTTGCAAGTTTTGAATGTTGCTTAATAATTTAGAACAGCATCTTCAGAACACATCTCAGCAGTCAATCACGCTCACCTGAGCCAATCGGCGTAGCAGCAGCTCAGCGGAGGGGCGGGTCCAGTCCAGGAATATTTCTGGTACTAGAGTGATGGTCATCTCCAGAACCCGTAACAGACTGACAGAGAGGTCAAAACAGGTCGCGCACACCTTTAACTGCCGTGTGTCCACGAAATTCCTCTCAGGTCGCTCGGCTGCCTGTTGGATCTGACAGGGAATAAACGAAGACATGAAGAGACAATAAAAAGATGCACCAAGTCAAAATAGACATTATGATACTGTTGCGATGGGACTGCATTATTGCATGGAAAGACCCATTGACAGTCAACTTACAATAACAGCAATACACTGAGGATAAGACTGTGGGATATTTTTACTACAGACCCGGAATACTCCTGCAACCACCCAGAAACCCCCAACTACCCCCTGCAACCACTCAGAACAACTGCATACAATGCTTTGTAAAACAATCTAGCATGTCGTCAGTGAGTTTTTCACAAGCACCTTACACATTTTACTCTTCATTTCTTTAGACATAAAACTTAAGTACTTAGTGCACAAAAAAATGCTTAGACATTCTCATCAGATTCTTTCCTGCATCTACCCTTCATTCCAATTTAGCGCTCACTGAAACTGAGGCAGTAAACACATCGCAAATTCCCCTGGAGACCGCTGCCTCTTAATTCCTGGATCATCGCAGATGAAAGGCACAGCTAAGAGCCAGTCAACCTCCAGGCAAAGTAGTATACGAATCACAATCCAATCTGCAATAAGCAGAGTTTCAACGTTTCAGCTCTCCTGAAAGACACTGATTTAAGAGTAGAGGAGAAAGCCTGGTGAGAAAGTGCTTTCACGTCTGAGGTTTAATTCACCGCAATTATAGATCAGGGAGGTTTTGCTTTCTTCTCTATCTCCCCCTGAGCCTGCGTTTAGTAATGACCCTACCACGGGAGGGGCTGGAGAGTTACTCTTCCCAAAAGGTTGTGTCCATGGTGTCCAAATTATCAAATTAGTGTATGTGTATTAGTGAATGGAGTGCAAGGTAAACTACATTTGAATTTACTGAAGGAAATACCAGTGCTTGCAAGGGAGCAAAAGAATAGCGTTTAATGTCATCTTAAGTTTTAAGCTTTGGTTATACATAAATTAAAATGTAGACTGTATCTGTGTTTGAGCAACAAACATGAATGACACCTCAAATCATGTGGCTTGTTAAAGAAAGGCATACTATCTTTTTAAGCATACAATTCTTACTTACTGAATAGCAACTGCCTAACAATGCCATAGAAACCATGAAGTAAATCATAGCAACCACCTAATAATACTCTACCAAGCACTCAATACATCTTAGCAACTGTACCTTAGCAACGCCCTGACAACCGGTAACAGCCAAGCAAATCATTGTGAATAGGGCTGGGCGATATATCGCATGCGATTGTCACGCGCATTTTGTCAGTAAAGCCGGTTCCCTGATTACCGCTAAATCGCCATCACCTGCTTTCAAATGGATCGGCATTTAATAGACAGAGCCGTAGTTTACTAAAAAGCCACGCAATATCGCGTTCATTATCGAAGGCGATTCATCTGCGATATGAACGCGATATTGCGTGGCTTTTCAGTGAACTACGGCTCTGTCTATTAAATGCCGCTCCATTTGAAAGCAGGTGATGGCGATTTAGCGGTAATCAGGGAACCGGCTTTACTGACGAAATGTGCGTGACAATCGCATGCGATATATCGCCCAGCCCTAATTGTGAACAACCCACAACATTATAGCAAAGGCCTACCAAGTGCTAGCGACCAAAACACCATATCAACTGCCAATGAACACACCACCAGCCAGTCAGAATACCTTAGCAATGCCCTGGCAACCACCCAGAACATTTTCACAAGTGCCTAGCAACACTCTTGCATTGTGGAGTTGATATTTTCATGTAAACACCACTCACATTTTCTTCAAAAGAGGTCTCGTTATTAGGCACATCTTATCGACACAATTAAAAGCTAATGAATATTTCAAAGACTAAGTAACTTGCACTATGCAAAGAATCATTTCACAATGAAAATGCAAGATGATGGTAATTCAGTTCAAATATCAAGTGGCAGTCATGATTACATTGTCATTATGAATAATTTACAGGCTTTGATTGAGTTATTGCAAAGTTATAGTATTACATGGCTAATCAGTGGGGCGGAGGAAACGATCCCTACAGTTTTAAACCAGTAGAGTTTGATTTAACTTTATCATTTAAAAAAGGATGTGTGAGTTTTGGTTAAAAAAAAAAAACATTTACTCTGGCTCTCTCAAAACGTTGTTGTTTTTTTCAGTGGGTCGACACTTCTGGCTTCTGGAGTTTGGGGTGGGATTTTCCGTTTGTCTTACACAAACATCACTTACTTAGATCAGTGATGAGACGACAAATGTTTCTTACCTCCTGTATCATGCCGATGAATTCGGAAAAGGCCCAGTTGAGCTGGTTTAAGACGCTATTGAGAAAACTGGCAGCCATGTCTTTGTCTTGACTAAGGAGTTCAGCCATGTGTCTCTGCAGCAGAAGTGATGGACAGGGCTCTGTATCCAATCAGAGAAAAACATGTTTATTCAATAGAGTGTGCCAATCTTATTTTGGTAAATTTTAAGTATCACAACAATAATACTAAAAAAATAATCTATGAATAGTCCATTTCAAAAATAATTTAGGCCATGCCCTTCTGTTTGTGTATAAGATAAAATGTGGACCAGTCAACGTACCCACAATGATCAAACCAGCATTTTTTTCCCTAAAGTTTAGGATATGCAGTGCTCTTAATGTAATCATAATACCGGAGATTCTTGCTAAGAAATAAAACCAGACATCACTTACATCATGTGGCAGGATGAGCAAAGACAGATACAGAGGCAAAGAGATGAATTTGTTTGAAATGATTTTAAAATATTAAAAAGGGGGAATCAAGAGTCTATGAGAGAATGAAGTTGAACTGAAAGAGGATGTAGTGTCATCACTGTAACTGGACAATGAGAGTCTAGAGGTGTTAATAAAGGTTCAGGCATGGGAAGGGTTCAGTGGCCTACAGACTCTTCTCTCCATGCCTGAAAAGTGAGAGTTGGCAGGTTTCGAACACCATCAAAAAAAAAGTCCTGGGGTAGTACCCTCTAAGGCAGTCCTTTGTATCTTACAATTGCACAAAAGTGTGCCTGGGATTCTACCCAAGTGGCAAGGTATTTTAACCCTAAAAGGTACAATTTATACGCATTTCTTCTGACAGTATGACAACTTGGCTTCAAGGAAAGTAAGCCAGTCGGTCGGAGACTTGGTGCGGCAACTCTACCTCTGGTAGTGTAGGATTCACTGCCATCTCCCTTCTTGAACCTACAGGGACACTGTTGAGCACCATTGAGACCAGTCTCTCAAGGAAAGACATGCTCTGTATTTAAAGGCAGTAGTGACAAGGCGATGTTAACTTCAACTGCACCTCATCACATGGCTGGCCTCTTGGTCAGTCAGATGCAAAGCGTAGGTCGTCTTGGAAAGCACATAAGCTGACTCTACTTCTGGTGTCAAGGGATTCTCTTGCACTGGGGAAAAGATTGGGCTCTCTAGGGCAGACATTCTCTGTATTTAAAGGCAGCAGTAATGAGGCATTAGTAACTTCAGCTACACCTCATCACACAACCGAGTCTTGGTCGGTCAACTGCAATGTGTACCTTGGTCTTGAAAAGCAGGTAAGGTGACTACTTCTGGCGCAATGTGATTCCCTTCCCGATCTTTTCCTGGACCTACAGGGAAACCATCATGCATGCACTGGGGAAAAGTTTGGTCTCTTGAGGAGAGCCATGCTCTGTATTTAAAAGGCAGTAGTGACGAGGCACCAGTCAGGTATGCCTCATCACTGCTGCCCAACAGGGATCGTGATTGTGCTTCTGTCCTAGGAGAGGCAATCAAAGGGTGCTGGTGTGGGGAGGGGGTGGTCGTTCCATCACAGTCAGTATTACAAAAGGCTGTCCATCTAGCCATAATACCCTCAGATCACATGAGAACACCTTGAAGCAAATGTTTCAAAAACTCCACCTTTTCATTCAGCCCACAACCGTTTACTCAATAACGAGACAACGGCAAATACCATTCCGGCATGTAATTCCGTATGGGAAGGGAAACAATCAGATCTGCACATTACATTAGAACAGAATGACGACACCAAATAACAAAGTAATGAAACAACAAAACAAAGGGGTGATGGGAAATCATCGCCCCAGCCCCTTTGCCATTCTATTACTACTATCTGACTGCATCTGGAGAACACTGAAAGGGCACTCTCTCTCGTTATATGCACACAAAGAGGACACTGGGTAATTTAATACCTTATCTGGAAAAGTACAGCGATCGCAAACACACTAAAAGCCTTTCAGCACAGTGTTAAAAGCAAGAGCAAGCAATGGCAATAAAGCTCTAAATAAAGCTAATCATTAGACGCTGAGGTGCAGGTCTCTGATAGAGATGCAACCTTTATGTTTAATTAGATGAAGTCCATGTAAGTGGCAGCTTGGAAAATAAGGGCTCGGGGGCAATAAGGGAGGAATAAACATAGAAACAAAGGCCATAAGCGAGACCAGGTAGCAGGCAGCTATGGCATGGAACGCACGTTTCAGAACTCCAGGCATTGAGAGGCAAGCAATCACTCGGTTGCAGCGGAGTCAATTCAGTCTAAAATTGCTTTAAGGTAGGATTCGATAAACAAAATGGATAGGAAAACCTTTAAAAGATTACTTCACCCTCACGTCAATTCAAGCCTGCATTGATTTATCTTCCATGAAACACAAAAGGATACATTTAGCCAAATGTGTTGGTCGCTCCTTTTCATGCAATTACAATTGAAGACAGGAGCTTTAAAGCTCCTGAAACCACCATAAAAGTAGTCCACAATTTGTGTGCTTAATTCTTCTGAAATCATAGCTTTGGGTGAGAAACATACTGATTATTGACATTGTTATTTAACGATTATCTTGCCACCAGAGAACTACTGCAACCAGATCACTGAGTCAACTGGTTAACTTCGACGTTTAGGTGGACACTGCACTATGGTAAATTTTTGTAAGACTAACGAAAGTTACCAGTATATTATCAGTATATTTTTAAACAAATGTTGATTTCGACAAATGTTTGCATTTGGACTGTGGCCAGCATTATGAGCAGCATAATTAACTAACAATTTGGAGTAAGTAGGACACAGAGGTGACACATTAATCACATGATAATTGGCACAATTACTGAGGGGGAAGAAAAAGCAAACTACAGGCAAGGACAAGACATAGCTAGAGGGGACTGAGGAAGCAAACATGTCAAAACTGGGCTAAACCTGATCTTCAAAAATGGCACAGAACAGCACAATAACTAGTTTTAAGACTGGGTAAATGGTCATGTGGACACAATCCTAAACACAAATCAGTCTGCTCTGAGCCAGATTTAGGCTTGCGTCAGTCGGTGAGGCTATATCACAGCAGACTGGCACTTAGGATAGTGTTTAATAAGGGTCAGCAAGAGGTGAAAACTACCAAATGGGAACAAAACTTACTTTGAAAGCTAGCAATTGACAAATCCCCTGGATGTCATGCAAATGAGAGTGGAAAAAAAAGATGGAATTAGCATTGAGACAAGACTCATCAGACCAGGGAAGGAATTCATGCATCACATACATAAGTGTCAAGACAAGTGTCCATTCACAAAGACAACTTTACAATTTATTCCCTCAGCTAAGCATTGGCCACCTGATTAAGCACTACTAGCCTCTCTTCGGGTATGTAAATCGACCCTTCTGACAATCCAATCAAGTCCTAATAGCTAACATTGAATCCCGCAGAACACATTTTTTATTGAACATCCCGTTTCCCTCTGAAATAAGTCACATTACAAATCGGTTGTGAATGTTTTATGTTGACCTTTAAAAGCAACAAGAGATTTGCAAGATGTCATTTTATATGTTTTTACCATCCAGAATTACTGTTTCCTGAAGGACCTGCCAATACACTGAGCGGGTCATCTTTTATGTAATCAAAAAATAGGCTGGAAGTGAACTGTGAGTGATTAAATTCAGAGTATACAGCTTTAAAGTAAATTGATAAGGGGAATATCTCTTAATGGATAGTCTCTTAAAAAGTATTGATCAGACAGGCTGCAAAAAAAAAAAACTACGGACGAGTGAACAGTCACGTCCTCAAATACTGTGTGTGCATATGAAGGTGTAAAGATTGACTTTAATGAGTTAGAAGCAAGGAGAATGTTTACAGTCACACAGAAGAACAGCATGATGCCACAACCACTCTAGTAAAATCACAGCATCCGTACATTATATATCTAAACCTCCTAATAATGTCAGTGGGGATGTAGATTCCAGGGACAGGAACAAAGAACAAACATCATTTGATGTTAAATGAATGCCAAGACAGATAGTAATCTTACCGTCCACTCACTCAATTGTGCATGCAGCTTTTGTAAATACTCTGCTGAAATAATATTCAATTAATTTGACTGCGACCCTGTTAGGGGATGTTAAAACTGGAACATTCTGTTGTGATACTGAGACAGAAATTACATCATTTGGACCCTTTCTACAGCAAGACATGAAATAAATATGTAGTCTTGACTGCATTCATCAAGCTCAATCATTTAATCCTGCTACCAACAATATTGCAATTAAGTATAAATATTATTTAAAGGTGCCCTAGAATGAAAAATTGAATTTATCTTGGCATAGTTGAATAACAAGAGTTCAGTACATGGAAATGACATACAGTGAGTCTCAAACTCCATTGTTTCCTCCTTCTTATATAAATCTCATTTGTTTAAAAGACCTCCGAAGAACAGGCGAATCTCAACATAACACCGACTGTTACGTAACAGTCGGGGTGTACGCGCCCAATATTTGCATATGCCAGCCTATGTTCCCAACATTATGGAAGGAATTACACAAGGGCAGCCAGTAACGTCTGGATCTGCACAGGTGAATCAACAGACTAGGTAAGCAAGCAAGAACAATAGCGAAAAATGGCAGATGGAGCAATAATAACTGACATGATCCATGATTACATGATATTTTTAGTGATATTTGTAAATTGTCTTTCTAAATGTTTCGTTAGCATGTTGCTAATGTACTGTTAAATGTGGTTAAAGTTACCATCGTTTCTTACTGTATTCATGGAGACAAGACAATTTTCATTTTTAAACACTTGCAGTCTGTATAATGCATAAACACAACTTCATTCTTTATAAATCTCTCCAACAGTGAAGCATTAGCCGTTAGCCACGGATCACAGCCTCAAATTCATTCAGAATCAAATGTAAACATCCAAATAAAAACAATACTCACATAATCCGACGCATGCATGCCGCATGCATGACGAACACTTTGTAAAGATCCGTTTGAGGGTTATATTAGATGTGTAAACTTTGTTTAGGCACTGTTTAAGGCAAGCGTGAGCTCCGTGGGCGGGGAGTGTCAGCATTTAAAGGGGCCGCACAGCATAAATCGGCTCATATTTAATGATGCCCCAAAATAGGCAGTTAAAAAAATTAATTAAAAAAAAAATCTATGGGGTATTTTGAGCTGAAACTTCACAGACACATTCAGGGGACACCTTAGACTTATATTACATCTTGTAAAAAATGTTCGATGGCACCTTTAAATGTATGGTATATAAGTATATAATTTATGGAAATATAAAAATAAAAGTTTTTCAGTAACTAAAAGCGAAGATTTTGCCCCAAACTAGTGACTTCATTTAGGCAAAATCTGCAAAGCTCTTACCAATTTTTTAACTGAATAAATGTTATAAGTAAATAAATGAACAAACAAACAAACAAATATATACGTACATACATATATCAGTTAGTTACAATAGTAAGGCTATGGTAACTTGATATTAGTATTGGTATACCTAGCAAAGGATCTAACAAACCTACTCTAAGAAGCTGACATCAATCAAGGAAATTTCTAAGAAATATAATAAGCAGAAAAACTTTTTAATGATTGATATTACTGTTTATAAGGTGGTTATGATGGTTAATGACTTTGAGTGTTTGTGCTTTGACTGCTTATTGTAAATATAAATGAGTCTCTGCATCTAGTGTGGGTTTTGATTGGTAAAGCATTGTGGGACATCAATAAAAGTGATTTCATTGTAACAGACTCAGAGAGATCCTATTAGCATATACGTCACCTTTTGTCTATTCAATGCATTCATCCTATTCAATATAATGCCTTTCATTCGTTGCTAGAAATTATAATGATCTTCATTTGGGGGCTTTTCTTTAAATATTGATATATGCAATTAATTGAGATTAATTCAATTAATTAATCATTGATTTGATTACATTTTTAATCAATTAAATTTCCAGTCAAACTTTAGCTTTGGGTCCAAATTTCACTATTAACTATAACTTTTGCCTCAATAAATTCCTAATTACTGCTTATTAATAGTTAGTCAGGTAATTGACCCTTCACAAAGACCCGCCCCCCTTAGTTACTGTTGCTTTGTTCGACAAGCCGTGGCGCTGTCACACCACACAGAGTGAAAAAACACATTGCGGAGCAAAGAGGACACTGATAACACATCAACAGACAAGACAGAGCAGGTTACTTATGATATTAAACAAAGTCCTAGCTTTCAAATTGTGTCATTTTTTAAGAGATTCGAACAATAAAAAGCATTTTGTGGCTCTTTAATGTGTCGTGACAGATCGCTGTAGCACCTCAGCTCAAGTGGCTCATGAACCTATCATCTCTTCCTACTAGTTCATTTATAGCATCAAATAAACATGAATGAACATCAGAAGGAATGTTGTTTCAATTGCGGAAAGACGTCAGTACACACCATTTTTCAAGGTCAAGTCCACCGAGGTTAATCTTCTAACTCCTGACTGCTTTGTCAGACAAAATGGCGGATTCGGCGTTACGATTGGTTAGATCGCCTGTCAATCAAACTCCCAGCGAAGGGTCAATTGGTATTGGTAGGAGTAAGGGATGTAGAATATGGTCATGCAGAATAAGGAATTGATATGTGCTTTATAAGTACTAATAAACAGCCAATATCCTAGTAATATGCATGCTAATAAGCAACTAGATAATAGTGAGAATTGGACAATAACTAAACTAAAATGTTACCCAAACACCTAATTGTATTACAATTATTTAATCTTTAAAAAGCATCTTATTAATATTAAATTATATAATAACTATAAAGACAATGGGGAGAGAAAGCCAGAGAGAGAGAGAAAGAGAGATGACTGAGACTGAGACACTGACAAAAATAAAAGAGTACAGAAAAGTAAAGAATAAGTTTTCAGAAAAACAGTAAAGTTTGAAGATGGGCTGAAAATAAAGATGGAGGAAGACAGGCCAGTCACTCACTTTGCAGGCTGGGCAGGTTGGCGTCCTCCGGTTTGGTCTTGAGCAGATGAGGCAGACGCGTGTACCTGTAGCCAAAGCCACAACCCTGTAGACAGGAGGAATAAAATATAAGACCACGTACAGACTGCAAAGTTGTGGGAGAGACAACATCATTCAAATGTTTTTATGCATTTTTTAAGGTCTAAACCACTTGAACTAGTTGTTCAGTATGGTCAGGAATAAAACTGTTGTAGAATGCTGTAGAAACTGTCACTCATGTAAATAATGAAGCTGCATTAAATAACCCATGACTACATTAACCCATGGTTAGCGGATTAGCGATAAAAAGTGTGTACAGAAGAGGTTTAAGAAGAGTTGGTAACCTGTTTTAGCCTGTGTGTGTGGCCTATAGGGCCGTTCACATATCGCATCTTTTGCGCGCTCAAATTCATTAATTTCAAATGTAGATGCGCGGCAGGGGCGCTCATAATGGAAGCGACGTGGTTGCGACGTGCACGCGGTGCGTTTTCCAGGCGCATCGAGATGAAAAAATCTCAACTTTTCAGAATGCCGCAAGCGCACCGCAGGTCATGTGACAAGAACCAACCGATCAGCTTCGCCCTTTCCATAACAAAACGCTGAAAGCTCAGCCAAACATATCTCATCTCCATCAATATATCTAGTAGTAAAGCTAATGCAAGGGCTAGAAATCAATTTATCCTTTGCTGAAACTTCCTCGTCGTCGTGGAGAGCGCAGTTCATGGTTGCATAGCAACAACAGATGCCACAGGAGCACAAGCGCTTTGGAAAGGAGGAGAAAGCGGCACAGCCGCGCTTTCCACGCGTTTTTAGATGCGATTTGTGAACGGCCCCTAAAAGGGCTAATGGAAAGACACAGCCTTTTCTGACCAATATGTGATTTTTATCATAGATTAAAACGACAACAACACAATAATACTCCAATAAACTCTTAAAATTATCAAGAACAGAAGAATATTTGCGGATGAATAAACTCAATAATGCTTTCTTTAAGAGATACAAAATAATTCAATCTTTTTTTTTGCCACTGAGAGCACAATAAATGCTAAACAACTAAACGGGAGTAGCTGGTTTGTCAGGCCCATTTCATAATGTTGAATGGAAAGAGCATTATGCATTATGCTGCATAATGGCTCTGATATAATGCACCTATTCTGAGCTGGAATATAATGGCATGGGGGGTGGGGGTAGAAGATAAAAAGAAAGAAGTGAGTGGAATGGGGGTGGGGGGAGGAATATGTGAGGAACTAAAAGAAATGCAGCGTACCCTCCAAAGACGAACCAGGATCCAGTTGGTTTGAGCCCAAGGTCTCTGTTCATATGGAGCCAGTAAGTTTCTCATCATAGCCATTCGCCTGAGAGATATTACATCATAATTATTATACAAGTTAAAAAAAAGAAAGAAATGAAAACGCACAAAGACAAATAAAATACTGAACCAAAGAAAAAAGACATTATACAACAAAATTAGATTGTCTGATGCACATTGCACGTGCATCTACAGGAGCTTTCTCAAAAAGGCAAGCTTCACTCTAATTGGCTGATTTTATGCAATTTTTAGGAACCACGCTGCACAGGTCTTTCATGATTGGGCATAATTTCCAAGTTACCAGATTGATGTAATGTGTTTCAAAACAAAAACAAAAACAAGCCAATCAAAAACAAACTAAAACAAACCAAACCAAAAATCAACATGAAATCAAATCAAAGCAAAGCAAAATTAAACCATCAAAAACCAAACCAAAGAACAAAACTAATCTTCCAAAACACAAGAAAAAAAAAAAAAAAAAAGCAAAACTAACCTTCCAAAACAAAACCACAATGGACAAAGCAAAACAAAACCATCAAACATCAAAAACACAATACAAAACCTTCAACCACCACCACAAAAAAAAAAAAAGAAGAATGAAACAAAACCATTAAAAACAAAGCAAAATCCTTAAAAACAAAGAATAAATCCATCAAAACGGAAGGGGAAAAAAAAACAAAACAATACAAAAGTAGTGCCACGGTGGTACTTTATAGCTAGCTACCCAAATTACATCCTGTTTAACCCAAAAATACACTTTAAATTTACGAAGGGACTGTACACTAACAGTATGTTATCATTCACTTCATCATTTGCAAAAGGTCTCTGGCCTAATGTGAAATGAAAACTTGAGTGGTTGTTTGAGTGGCAAGTAATGCATTAACAAAAAACAGATTAATCACTGCATTTTAATGAGAGCTTGGGCTTAAGCACTTACTGTTCTTCTGGGATCCTCTCGACGGCACGCAGGGATTGTGGGTAACAAACATAACTGGCCAAAGCCTGCATCAATGAATCTTTGATATCTGTGAAGGAAATTTAAGTAGGAAGAGAATGATTCAGTCAATTCTTTGTAAACAGAATCTACTCCACTCTGTATATCCTGGTTTACTCTAAAATATGTTACACAAATAAAATGGGAATTCATTTTTAAAGGGGAATGCAAATGCAAGTGGCAATTCACATCATCTTTAAAAAGGTATTCTTTCTTGCATTTGCATGCATGATTGTTGTATCTATTTGCATTCACTTCAATTTTTTTTAAACGAAACAAGAAGCTTCAATGACTTCCTAACACCTCAGGTTCCCTTTGTTGAGAAAAAAGTCCTTGATCAAAATAAAGAGGCAAATAATAATAATAATAATAATAATAATAATAATAATTTAATCACTAGACATGGCAACAAAAGAAAAGCTATTCAGATATAAATAGCCAGCTGAAATGTAAAACTAATCCATATTAAAAACAGACCGTGCAACAACCGTTGCTAGAAATTAAGTATTTGGTAACAGACCCCACAGAAAACAAGATAAAAATGCAAAAAAAAAAAAAGAAGGCGAAATACATCAGCATAACAGAGTGCGAACATAACAAAAAGGCTGCTTTAGGCTGAAATGAAATTTAAACGAATGGGTCGTGTCTAATAACATCTGTTCATTTGCATAGCACATCTCTCATGATTGAGGAGTCATGAGTATTTCATAGTCCTAACCTTAAACAGGAATAAGAAAATACTGTGGCTACAAATCATCATGCAAATGACTTCATGTTGCCTGAGAGCTGAGAGAGGAAGCTTTTAATTATACCTTTACGTGAGAAATGAACCAAATGTGATGAACGGTACAAGCCAACGGCTATATTAGGTTAAAGAATTCCCATTAAAACAGCCAAAGAATTGATTATTCTACGTATTTTTGGGCTGCTTTTTCTGCAGTTAACAGGAACAGAATATTAACAGAGGCAGGTAGGATGGAAAGATAGATGGCAGAGACTGGATGGAGGACAGGAAAAATTAATAGACTGTTGGATGGAAGAACAGATGAATGGACGGATGAATGGAAAATAAACAGAATATAGGAGGGTTGGATGGATTGACAGAGGGATAGACGGACAGATGATAGATGGATGGATGGAAAAATAGACTGTCTGATGCACAGATGGATGGATGGATGGATGGATGGATGGATGGATGGATGGATGGATGGATGGATGGATGGATGGATGGATGGATGGATGGAACAATGACGGACGGAAGGACCGAAGGGTGGGTGGGTGGATGGAAAAATAGATTGTCTGATGCACAGATGGACAGATGGATGGATGGATGGATGGATGGATGGATGGATGGATGGATGGATAGACCAATGGACAGACTGACCGAAGCCCCATACGCATCAAACTGCGATTCACTGTGTAGTCTGACACCTTTCTATCAGAACCAGCATTAACTTCTTAAGCAATTTGAGATACAGTAGCTCGTCTGTTGGATCAAACCACACAGGCCAGCCTTCCCTCCCCATGTGCATCAAAGACCCTGTCACCTGTTCACCACTGTTCCTTCCTTTGACCACTTTTGATAGATACTGACCACTACAGACTGGGAATACCCCACAAGAGCTGCAATTTTGGAGTTGCTCTGACCCAGTCGTCTAGCCATCACAATTTGACCCTTGTCAAACTCACTCAAATCCTTACGCTTTTTCCTGCTTCTAACACATCAACTTTGAGGACAAAATGTTCACTTGCTGCTTAATCTACCCCACCCACTAACAGGTGCTGTGATATTCACTGGTCATACTGTTATGCCAGATCGGTGTGTATCTGCAAAATATGTCGGCAGAAGGTAGAGGTTCTTACCCGTCCCAACGATGCGTGGATCTGCGAAGTGTTTGGCGAGAATGGCTGCGAGCTGTGCGAGCGTGTCTTCATAACCTGAGAGTGATATACGTGACACAAAAGAATAAGTGTGCTCTGGAAAGGTCAAAGTTCAGATTCAAATTACATTTTAGAATCTCTAAAATTCTTGCACTAGAAGCAGTTGTGAACAGTAATAACTGACAGTGACCTGGAAGCTCTTCCATGCAGTTGGAGGGGCTGAAGTAGTTTTTGAGGGCGCTGTAGCTGTTCATGGCCACGTTGAGGTAGAATTCGGGCATGAATGCAAACAAGGAACCTGTACTGTCCGCATGCTCGATGGTACGGATGCACACTCGAAGGAGCCAGTATACGTCCAGCATCTTATCCTACATTCACAAATATTATTTGAATAAAGCAGGTTAAACACATGCTTCCAACTAAACTTTTTTCAGAAAATCCAAAAAACTGCAGGCAATGCCTCTCTCTGAACCACAGAATTAAAGGGATAGTCCACCCAAAAATGTCACATGGATTTTGACATCATTTACTCTCCCTCAAGTAGTTCCAAACCTGCATGACTTTCTTTCTTCTGCTGAACACAAAAGATGATATTTTAAAAAATGTTGGTAACCAGACAATTGACGGTAGCCATTGACAGGTTTGGAACAACCTGAGGGTGAGTAAATGAGGAGGAGCAGGATTGGACACCCCTGAATTCATATTTTAGCTTCTGTATCTTTAAAGGCTTTTTTATATGCAAATTACATCTGCTATTTGCTACCCTTTTACCAGAAATGCCCTTTTGAAGAGCCTTTTTCAAGGCTGACTCTAATGTCTGCAGTTAATGAGGCACATTGTAAATGTAAACCCCTGACGGTCTTGGGCATTTCAACGTTAAATTTATATCCCATGCTGTATATATACAAAAATGACACTGCTTAAAATTAGTGAGACAGTTGGTTCACCCCATGTTTCCTCAGTTTTTGGCCAGTGCCATCAGCAGTACCTTGGAGTAGATGGTGGCATTGATCCAGGCCAGTCTACGACTCAGGTGGTTCAGCTTTTCAGCAAACACTTTTTGGCTTTTCTGCAACTCTTCTAGAATATCTGGCCTCTGCCACACAAAATAAAATAATCATATATAATACTAATAAAATAGAGAGCATAATAGAGAGTATACTAATAAAATACTTTCAGCATTTAAATACAAAACAAATAAAGCAAAAGGTGTAAATTATTAAAAGAAAAATACTGTGAAGCTTTACTAATAATGAATTGCAGTCTCTAAAAGTGCTGTTTATTTACAAGCACTCTATGGTTCTATTACCTGGTTCAATCAAGAAAGAGTTTTATCTATAATAAGCCCATGCTGAACTCCTGTCACAATGCTCAGGTACTATTCTGGGTGTATTCAGTTGTATTCTGAGTGGTTTTTAGGACAATAATTTAGCACCACTATTGCTAAGTGGTATCTAGGGCTGTACACATACAACAAGTGGTTGCTAGGGTGTCCTGAGTGGTTGTTTGATGGTTGTTCAACACAGTGTTTCACAGTTTTGTTTAGTTTCATATAGATATGTTGATATATGTTGAGACATATGCATGTGTTTCCCTATAGATACACATTACAGTGTTAATATGCTGTTCTTACTCTGCTCGGGCACCGAGCAATCTTCTCTTCTGTGTCCTTCAGGGCGACAGCGTATTCGTGAACATCATCTGATACAACCACCATCTGCAGAAAACACAAACAGAAATACAAAGACACACAAACAGCATTAGACTGAGCGTTTTCCAATTTCACTGTGAGCATGTAGCTACAGAAAATTGCCCTTGTTCCTAAAAGTCAACATAATCGCTAGCCATCCTGCTGGAGTTCAAAATAGATACCAATTTTGTGAGTAGGGGGAAAATTATCACCACAGTGACCTTATCCTGTGGGCAGAGGCCATGTTTCAATACTGAACAGAGCACACATGCTCCCTCGTTTCCCTGTTTCTTTGTACTCCAGCCTGTGACCTGTAGGCCTGTAGGCATTTTGAAGGACATCTCAATTCTGCAATTCTTGGTGTCCTCGAGAGGTTGCATTTGTCGGCCACATACGTCATCAAGGAGCACTCGTTTCAGAAAAGTAACCATTACAAAATCAAAGACTAGGTATACAAAGATGGTGCACTCATATTACTATGAATGGGAGAAAGTGCAACGTGCAATATGGCGTCCCGCCAAGTCCCATCTTCTAAATAAAAGAGCCAATCGGCAATTGGTAAAGACCCTGCATCACTGCTGCTGCTGTTAGAAGCACGTCAGTGTTTTGAGACGTGTTTTGAGAGTTAGGAATAGGACTGCACATGCGTATTGGATGGTCCAGCCTAAAAAAAGCTTCTTCTTTTTTTTTGGTCATGATTTGAGCATTTAGAAACAAAATTTATGAGACAGTTGTTGTCAGATTTCATTGGTGATTTCAAATATTAAATTTAATCGTAAACTTGGTGAACAGCTTTGGAGAATTTGATGCTTCCCCATTCAAAGAGATAGGAGCTGTACATTCACAACTGAAACAGCTGCCTGAGGGGCGTTTCAAACATGGCCGCCAAGTGAAATGATTTACCTGAAATAGGACTTAAATGTCCCATTTACTTGCTAATATCAGCCTCAGCCAGAATTCTTAAACCTCATCTAAAGATACAACAAACTTCATAAACTATCAAATCCAGGGTCTAGATATACTTTGAAAGTGCTTATTATAAACGTGTCTTGGGGTGCGTCTCAATCAGCTCCCTAGCTTCCGACATCATGAATCAGTATATCGTGTATGAATTCAGACACTGGTAAGGACAGTAAGAACCCTGGTTCACTACACATTGGGATACTGATGACTCTATTTCCAGCGACATTGCAACATCCTCATTGTACAACAACATACTGTTAGCTAGGTGATGTTCATTACCTGTCTAGTGATGTGTATGCTGAAATATAATTAAATAATAGTTTGTATTTTAAAAAAAAGTCATGTGTAAATGTGTGTAATGAGTTGGCTCACATAATTTATGTTTCACGCTTCAGAACTTCTTTAGTAAGCATCGAAGCTCCCTGGTTTTTAATGGTGCATTGTGGGACGTTTCAGTCCACTGGAAGGATTTTGCGATTGAGACGGCCCTTAAAATGACCGACTCCCTGATCAGTGCCCTGACTACTGAACCCTTGGTTTCCCAGTAAAGTTTGTGCACAAGGGTTGACCTGAAACTGACCACAGAAGTAGTATTTCATGCTAAACTTGCAACAGCACTCCGTGTGGCAATGCTGAGAATGCAACAAGCATTTGTGTAAGAGTTCACAAACTCTTGTAGAGTATATTTCGGCTTTTGAAAAAAGCTGCTGACTTTGAAAAAAATAAGTAATTTTATTATTATGCAGCTCATTTCCATTTGAGAATCCGCTTTAGGCTGTTCCCAAAATATGAAACACGGATTATATATATTGAGATTATGGTCAGGCAGAAATAAAAAATGCATAAGAGCTTGATGAAATGACGAGGTGTGGTGGAGATACTTCACGCTGTGGCTGAAATCTTCTGCATATCAATAATGAAGACAAGTCGCCTGACGGCACTGTGCCAAGCCAATTAACAAAGCCTTTATGAAGTTCATGTAAGTCAAATCAGACAGTTTTGCTTGACAGGCTACAGACTAAATCTCATCAGGATCCAACAGAGTTCGAGAGAAATCACAGCATGAACTGAGCCACTTTTAATTCGCTTCCAAAGCCACGGTACATTACAAAAGGATCAAATCAATAAGCATTGCCTATCAACAACTAGTTTGTCTTACCATGCTGTCCCTTTCAATTTTTATTACATTTTATTTGTACAGCATTTTTGACAATGGATTAATTTCTAAAGTAAATACAAAGAAAAGTGTCTTACATAAACCCCAGTGAACGATTTATTGGGGCAGTTATTCACATCAGCAGTGGAAAAACTCCCTGGAGGAAGGAACCTTGGGACTAATTACTTCAGTAAACTAAAGGGCAAACCAATGCAGAACTTTCTTCTTGCTGGAGTAGTCTAGTGTTTAAAGATTTGGCTGGTAACCAAAAGGTTATAGGTTTAATTCCCACAAGGAGTGGTCTACTGTGTCCTTGAGAGCGATGCTTAACCTCAGGTTACTCTTGGGGCACTGACTCTGCAAATCACTTTGGACCAAAGGGGATTCGCTAAATGACTAATTAGCAGGGTCCAAAATGAACACTCACCAAGCACCAAGTGAGAAAAAAATCTTGGCTTTGACAAAGAAAAATAGGATAATACATCATGATACATGATTTTAAATCATAAAAATAATAGTCAGACCCTCAATGCAAGTGACGTGCGAGATTCAAGTATCTATAAAACATGCAAACCACCTATTAAAAAAAAAATGTTACAATTCACACATTTGTGGAAATTAGGTAGAAGTTTACCTAGGATGCCCAAGTAATTTTATTTCACCAGAACTCCATGTGGCAATAAATAGATGTAATATGCCTTGCATGAAATAGAAATTGATTGTTTTTTATGCTTTGTCATTTTTTAATGCGTTGTTCTGTTTTGATTTGGTTTTTATACTTTATTCTGTTTATTTATGCATTGTTTTGTTTGTTTTGTTTTGGTTTTGTTTTGTTTTTGTTTTTTTGTTTTTTGCTTTTTATACATTATTCTGTTTATTGTGTCGTTTTATTTTACTTTATGAGTTGTTTTTTATGGTCTGTTCTGTTTTGGTTATTTATGCTTTATTCTGTTCTGTTTTTATGCTTTGTTTTGTTTTATGCTTTGTTCTGTTTTGTTTGTTCTTTTTTATACTTTATTCTGTTTTATACCTTGGTCTGTTTAAATACTCGATTCTGATTGGCTGGAAGATGTGCAGTAAAACCGTTTAATGCACAGGTAGTTCCAGTCAGTTTGATTACAGATCAAAATTAATCCGCCACTATAAACATTGGTAACCATAGTAACACTGTTACACTTGCAAACAGAGTGAGAGACATATATGAAAGTGTTTATTTAGGTAGGCTAAATGGATGATTTTTGCATATCGTTTAATTTGTATGGTGAATATGGCAATTTTGAGAAATGGGCCCAGGCACAATACGAAATAGAAGACTTGGAGAAGACATTGAATGACAAAAAGCGGCACAAAGAAAGACAACTAAATGGGCAGTTAACACTTTCAGTGACTTTTTGCGCCAAAGACAGAACAATTGTGATGAGGAGACCTACTCTGCTTCTCTTTTAAATGAGACATTGTGGGAGTTTTATGCCTCTGTTCAGTCTACTGCTGGACGCGAATACAGTGTTGCAAATTTGATGTGTCTCAGAGCAGGTATAAACCGTGATTTTTTTTTTGTTTGTTTTCATTTAATTGAATGCATTTCAATAAATGTAATGTGTCTTTTTAAATTATATGATTAGTTCAAATAAAGATTGTCACTGTCAGTGCTGCCTGTCATTCATAAATAATTTTAATAAATCCATTAAAAAAATAATTAAGTTAGTCTATGTTAGCTATATGCTTAAGCAACGAGGGGACTTCAGACTGTAGACTTTAAAGAAGAGACGCACACAGTGCAGGTAACTCACGCACGAATCTCTCTCTCTCTCTCTCTCTCTGATCTTTCTCTTTCAGTTCTCTGTCTCTCTCTTTTAATAATGAATTTAAATAAATGTGATAATTTGTTCAAATAAAAGCAATCTGATGGCTCTACTTTATTTAAAGCGGATGGAGTGCTAGAACTAATGAGCCGTAACTTAAAATAACTGCCATTTTTACCCGTCTGTTAAAAAATTACACTGTAAACATCAGTTACAGCATTAACTTGTTTTTAACTTGGCAAATAACCAAGGTATAAGCGGGATAATCCACGGCACGATGTAGAGGCGAAGAACCACTTGCCTCTACGTCGTGCATTAAAATCCTTTAATGCATGGCTAGCCGTGGATTATCCCTTACTTGTTTTTAATGCATTGTTGCGTTTTGTTTTTTAATGACAAGATTATTTTGAAATGTTTAAGTGTCTGATAACTAATATACACTGATTCATTATGCTTTTATATACAGTGGTGATCAGAATTATTGGCACCCTTGGTAAATATGATCAAAGATGACTATAAAAATAAATCTGCATTGTTTATCCTTTTGATCTTTAATTCATAAAATTAGAAAAAAATCGAATCTTTCATTGAAGGAAAATAATTTAAAGTGGGGGGGAAATCACATTATGAAGTAATGTTTTTCTCCAAAACACGTTGGCCACAATTATTGGCACCCTTTTATTCAGTACTTTTTGCAACCTCCTTTTGCCAAGGTAACAGCTCTGAGTCTTCACCTATAATGCCTGATGAGTTTGGAGAACACCTGACAAGAGATCAGAGACCATTCCTTCATGCAGAATCTCTCCAGATCCTTCAGATTCCAGCTCCATGTTGGTGCTTCTTCTCTTCAGTTCAATTCACTCATTTTCTTTAGGGTTCAGGTCAGGGGACCATGGCAGAAGCTTCATTTTGTGCTCAGTGACACATTTTTGTGTTGGTTTTGAGGTTTGTTTTGGATCATTGTCCTGATGGAAGCTCCAACCACAGCCCATTATTGGATTTCTAGCAGAAGCAGTCAGGTTTTGATTTTTTTTATCTGTTGGTATTTCATAGAATCCATGAAGCTGTATCTGAACAAGATGTCCAGGACCTCCAGCAGAAAAATTGGCCCACAACATTAAAGATCCAGCAGTATATTTAACCGTGGGCATGGGGTACTTTTTATCCATGTGTGCACCAAACCCATCTGGTGGGTTTGCTGCCAAAAAGCTCTTTTTTTTGTTTCATCTGACCATAGAAGTCAGTCCTGTTTGAAGTTCCAGTCTTGCCTAACAACTGAATATGCTGGAGATTGATTCTGGATGAGAGCAGAGGATTTTTCTTGAAACCATGCCGAGCAACTTGTGGGGATGTAGGTGCTGTTTGATAATTGGAAGGCTTTCTGAGACTCAAGACTCAATTAATCTCTGATCCTTGGAGAGTCTTTGGCCACTCAAACTTTCCTTCTCACCATGCATTAGGACGATTTAGACACACGTCCTCTTCCAGGCAGATTTTTAACATCTTTAGTTGATTGGAACTTCTTAATTATTGCCCTGATGGTGGAAATGGGGATTTTCAATGCTTTAGCTATTTTTCTTACAGCCACTTTCTATTTTGTGAAGCTCAGCAATCTTTTGCTGCACATCAGAACTATATTCTTTGGTTTTACTCATTGTGATGAATGGTTAAGGGAATTTGTGTTTCCTCATGTTTATACTCCTGTGGAACAGGAAGTCATGGCTGGACAATTTCATGTTCATTATCACCCTGGTGTGCTAAAAAAAAAATAAAAAAAATGTAAATATGAATGGGAATATATTTCAGAGATATTTTACTGATAAATATTCTATGGGTGCCAATAATTGTGGCCAACCTGTTTTGAAGAAAAACATTTATTTAATAATGTGATTTCCCCCCCAGTTTCAATTCTTTTCCTTTAATGAAAGGTTAGATTTTTGCTAATTTTATTAAAGATCAAAAGGATAAACAATGCAGATTTATTTTTATAGTCATCTTTTATCATATTTACCAAGGGTGCCAATAATTCTGATCACCACTGTAAACTTTTTGACAATACTAATAAACTACAGCAATAAAAACATAATATGCACAACAACACGAATATGTTAAAAATATGCACGAATATGCACTAATATGAATAATAAGAATAACAACAACAACATTATTAGTAGAAGAAAAAAACAATAGTACAAAGTCAACAATTTAGGAAATATATATGACTGATAAATTCAAAGACCATGCCCAGGAATACTGTTACACTGAGCTTGATCTGGAATGATATTGTTTTGCTTTTTCAATGACACCGTTATGCTTTTCTTCTTATTTTCATAATGCTGGATGTTGTAACACAGTTAATATGGCCAAGATGATGCCCCGTTTCCATAGTTACGCAACACATTCTTTTGATGAATGACAGCTTGTTTGATAAATTACTCACAGCTCACAATCTGACATTCAATTCTCAGCCATTTCAATAATGCATTTGATTGGTCCTTTACAATCATATTCGGAAACAAAACTGCCTGTAAATTAATCAATTTTATATAAAAGAAAGGACTCTAGAGAATGATTTTTTTCAAGGAAAAGTTCACCCAAAAAAGGAAAAATTGTGCTATCATTTAAAGTACTCTCAATAAAAAAAAAAAAATCATATAATAAAAGAAGCTGTCAAGCTCCAAAAGGATTTAAAAAACACCATAAAAGTAGCCCATTTGAATCATACTCTAAGTCTTCCGAAGTTATACGATCGAATTGTATGAAAAACTGACAAAATTTAAGTCATTATTCATAGGAAATCTTTCCCTCTGCCATAACACTCAAATCCCATAGCGTATAATTAATGGCTACATTTCAATGGCCTTCAGTGGGGAAAGTTCTACTGAACCAGCCAAAGTATGTTCAGAACAAGAGGAAATGATAACAGAACTAAAAACAGGACAGCAAAAAACAGGACTAGATAAGCATAAAAATTCAGCAGTGAGAGGCAGAAAAAAAAGCGAGAATCTCTTTACTACAGAGACCAATCACTCTCAGTGATTGAAATCCTTTTTCTTCAAGCACAAGGACACACGCAGGAAGACAAAGGTGGATGTCGAACAGAACTCTGCCGAGCGAAGCACTTTACGGAGAGCATGAATTATATACACTTCACGACCATTGAGCGCTGCACAGTTTTTATGTTTAACTCTTTTCTCCTCGCTGTTGAGAGAGTGAAACATTAAAACAGCTGCTGGCAGGACAGAGTCCATGTATTACCCAGCAGTGACTCACTGCTGAAAGCAAAGACACGTCGACAAAAAGCGTTTATTAGTTCAGAGACGTGGAGTGGGTCGGTCAAGATGAGCTGGCACTGCAGATCCCCTCCAAGTCAAAGTGGACTTGGAAGGAAATCAGGGGCAAAACGAAGGATACTTTTTTCTTCCACTTCCAAATAAAAAGAAAAAAATAAACAATTTCTTATTTTTTTCTTTTTATTTGGAAGTGGAAGAAAAAAGTATCCTTCGTTTTGCCCCTGATTTCCTTCCAAGTCCACTTTGACTTGGAGGGGATCTGCAGTGCCAGCTCATCATCATTTTGCACAAAGATAATGAAGGCTATTTATACATATTAGAGATACATATAATGATTGTATACATTATTATATAGATTTTTTTTAATGTGCAATCATTTAATTTGCAAATTAAAGTTCAACTAACAGTACAAAACAAATTTGTGTATTACAATTAAAATAATATTACATTTCTTTTCAGTAAGAATTTGTCTAGGAAATCTTAAATGTCCTGAAAATAATACTTCAAAATGCTTGAAAATAATGCATTCTTATATTTTGCATTAAAAAAATGTATTCGATATACTGTATATATATTTTTTTATTTTATTTTAACACATCTGTGGAAATTAGTGAACATTTTATTATTACTAACTTTAATATTAACTTTATTATTAAAAATTTACCTGGGATGCCTAAAATTAATTTTCTCCAGAACTTCATATACTGTAATACTAAATATGTGTATTATTCCTTGCATCAAACAAAAATTGATTGATATTTAGATTCATTGTTTTGTTTTGTTTCATTGTTTCATTACATTATTTCATTTTGTTGTTTTGTTTCATTTTGTTTTATTTATTTTTTTCGTTTCATGTGGTTGACGTTTCATTGTTTTGTTTCATTTAATTTACTTTTGAACAACAAATTATTTTTGTTTACGTGTGTGATAACTAATATACATTATGCTATTATCTCTGCTTTTTGCCAATAACAATAAACTACAGAAATAAAAATGTAATATGCATTATAAAAAAATGAATAATAATAATAATAATATTTCTTGTTAGTTTGTGAGGTGAAATATGACCTACACATTTTTTGATAGTTTTCGTGACATGCGCCCAATTAGAAGAGATGTGTACTTTATCATGAGGTAATTTCTCCTAAACCTCGTATATACAACGTCAAATTCAGATGCTATTGATGTGTGATGGCTCACAAACCTATTAGAATGACACAAAGGCAAAACGGTTAAGACAAGCATCATCAGATGTCAATAACACAACCTGGACCTCAGGCACTGTGTGTTATCTCTGTCCCCCATGTAACTTCTACTCACTCTCAACACTTTAGTGTGACTGAAACACCGTATTCTGCTCTCTTGGACCTGTACCTTGCCAAGCTGTTGATGAACGCTCAAATTGTACATCATCACAACCCCATCCAGAATCTCCAGCAGGGACTTTTCTGTGATTGGCTGGTCAGGCTCTTCTAACGGTCGCCCCAGCAACAGCCCATCGTTACCATGGCTTCCCTCGACTGGAGATGGCAGAGGGGAGATGGGGGTGAGAGTGAATTGGAGGGGGGGGGGGGGGGGGGGGAGAAAAGAGAGAGAGGGTTAAAAAAAGTCATATTCCCCTTGAGGTAGATGATATTTTTCCCCTTCTTGAGAGACTCATTTCTAAGCTAATTAGTTTCCATCTGACTTCCTGTGAAGCTGTGGATTGAGATTGTCATGCACTGCAAAAAATATATATATTTTTAAAATAAGTACTTATATTTTTATAAATCAGTATTTAAGTCATGTTGTCCAGCAAAAATATCAAAACTTCTTTTAAACAACAAATATTTTCATAAGATTTATTACTTGAGATATTTATTTAAATTTTCTGAATATACTGAATTACAGTTTCCCCACTGGCAAACTTTCTTTATGTAAGTATAAACCTAATGAAAATGTATTAGATTTATGATTAAACAAGAAAAAACTACTATCAGTGGGGTAGGAAATAAACTTAATTAACTATATTTTCTTTAAAAACAAATCTTAATAAATTTACACAAGAAGTTTAACATTGTTTATTTGTTTTCATAGAATACGTCTTTAAGTTAGTTTTTTTTCCCTTGTTTAAAAATATTTCCTTTTTTAGATTTAAGCTTAAAACAAGAAAAAAAATATTTGGCAATAGGATAAGAAAAATAAATCTGTTTAAGGAAATATATTCTCTGAAAAGTCTTAATATCTCAATTTTACTTCAATTAAATTAAGATTTCATTTTAGAATAAATGGATATTTAAATATTTTCAATGGGATTAAGAAAACTGCAAAAAAAAAAAAAAAGTAAAAAGCCATTTAAATTACATTTAATATAGTACAATAAAAACTTAAATTTCAAAATAATAAAATATGTATTTATTATAAAACTATATATAAAAATATATATAAAAATATATACAATGATATAAAATATATATATTACATATATGTGTGTGTGCGTGTTAGAATTATATTTATCAAATATAAATATAAAATAATAATAATAATAAAATAGATTAAGTGTATAAAAAGTTTGCAGACGGACTCACTGTCTTCCTCGGTTCTCTGCTCTACGGCGAGGGTGCGGACTTTGACCTTCTCTGGTGGGGCGAGAGGTCGTCGAGGGGTCATGAGGCTGACGGCGGCAGTGCTGAGGAAGCGGTTGGCTCTGCCCAGCGTCGGCGAGCTCAACCAACTGGGTCGGGCCAAAGCGCCACCCATGGCAACAGCACCAGATGGTCTCTGTAGCTCCCACATACACGCACACACAATATCATTCATCTTCAATATTCAGGGCAATGTTTTCATCACAAAAAGTAGATCAACTCGACAAAACATCATGAATCAATTAAATGCTCTACACTGGGTGTCCCCAAGGTGATTCAGTTGAAGTAAAAAAAAAAAAAGGGCACTTACAATGGAAGTAAATGGGGCCAATTTTTGTAGGATTTTAGTCAGAAATTTGAAGCTTACAATTTTATAAAAGCAGTAAAAGCATTATTGTCATACTCTGTGTGTTGTTGTTCCAGCCATATGTTCACAGAAATAGAAAAAGTTTCTAAAATAGAACTGTATTGTATCGCCTTCGCAGTTGGTCAGGACAAAAAAATCTGATTAACAGGCAAAAGCTGCCTTTATTGTGCGTGGTCGTTTTGCGTCTGGTTAGGACACGGTGTAATGCAGTCATTTTAGAGTTTAGACGTTATGTTGCTTTTGTCATGGAAACAAATTAAAACTGTATATAACTTTACAAAAAAAGGTTAGTAAGCATTTTTTTTTTTACATTGAAATCATGTTAACACCACATACTGTCTACGTCTTGTGGCTTTGCTATTGAAACAGATAGTATTTTAATGTTTATAGATTGGCAACATTCAATTCCACTTTAATTGCCTCACTATAACTCAGATTTTTGCATGCTTTAAATTGTCAAAATTATTCATTTTTGGTAATCAAACATAATGCCACAAATGTGGCTTTGATTGAGCTCAAACCCAGAATTAGGGCTGCACGATTAATCACATGCTATTCTCACGCGCATTTCGTCAGTAAAGCCGGTTCCCTGATTACCGCTAAATCGCCATCACCTGCTTTCAAATGAAGCGGCATTTAATAGACAGAGCCGTAGGTCACTGAAAAGCCACGCAATATCGCGTTCATATCGCAGATGAATCGCCTGCGATAATGAACGCGATATTGCGTGGCTTGTCCGTGAACTACGGCTCCGTCTATTAAAAGGCGCTCCGTTTAAAAACAGGTGATGGCGATTTAGCGGTAATCAGGGAACCGGCTTTACTGACGAAATGCGCGTGAGAATAGCATGCGATTAATCGTGCAGCCCTACCCAGAATACTTCAAAATGCTTTTATAGTTGTCTTTCTCACAATTACATAAAATTACAAATACTAAACAAAAATTACAAATACTAAATATGTTCTTAAAATAAATTCTTGGTAAACATTAAAGCACCTGGGTAGCTCCGGTTTCCTCATCTTCATCCAAGTCGTCCATAGAGGTGGCCTGGATCTCTGCCGGATCTATGATGATGTTGGCCTTTGCAGCTAGGTCATCTAAAATACAACAAAACTGTCAAATAATCAAGTTTAATATGCATAAACAGCAGTCAAGAAGTTGGATTTGTTTGTAAAATACACCAAAAAGGGGCTTTTGGGAATGTGTGTAACTCGGATTTCAACGCTCGATAACTCATCTCAGAGGACGACAAGCTCACAACTTTTTATGAAGACTCCAGTCTATTATTTATTAATACACATTTGTCTTCTTCTGGACAGCTGAGTAATAAAAAAAAAGACAAGAAGAGTGCTTATAACAACTGCTTTATGAGAGATATGGGCTCCACTTCACTCCAAAGGTCTACATTTTCAAGGTTATTCAAGGCCGGCTGTCCAATAGAAGCGTAATTGTGAGAAAAATGGGGCGGTAAAAGCAGTTTGGGAGTGATTCACAAGAGAGAGAAAAAAAAAAACAGAAAGAAGAAGAAAAAGAGAGAGAAAAGGGTACATTGATGCATTTTTTATCATTGTTAGTTACAAGGTACCATCTATGCCCTCCTAGTTAAAAAGATAAAGGCAATATTTTTTTTCCAAATTTTTAAATAAATTCAACAATAAAAACAACTATTGAATGTTCACCACTTCAAGCACATTTTACAAAAAAGAAAAATAAAGAATTAAATAAAATGTAATTTATTATTATGAGATTTTATCATACATACATACATATATAAATATACATACATATATATGTATATATATATATATATATATATATATATATATATATATATATATATATATATATATATATATATATTATTATATATAAACAATTATTTAATTATACATTGCATAATTTAAATTTAATTTAAGTTTAATAAGGAATTATAAATAATTACATTTACACTAATTTATAATCATTTATAATTTATTGAATTTTCACCACCTTAATATATAGAATTACATGAAAATTTGAATTTAATATAATTTAAAATCATGTTATATTATATTTATATTACAATTTTATAAATTATAATCAATTCAATGTTTGCCCAACTGAGCACATTTTACTAAAAGAATAAAAAATGTAATTTATTTTATATTGTAAAAAATATATATATTTATATTGTAAAAAATATATATATTTATATTGTAAAAACATATATTTTTAGAATATATAATTAAAAAGTAATTTTAATATAAAGAAATTATAATGAATGAATTTAAATAATTTAAAATATATTCATGATTTATTCATTCTACATCTATATACACATACACATATAATCTCCTTAGTGAAGAATCAACTGAGCTACAGCAAAAGGTGGACATGATTATGCAATTGAGACCACTAAACGATCTGATAAAAATTAAATCTAATAATTTATTGTACGACATCTCAAACGGTATCATAAATTTAGACCAAGTAGATGATGAAGTTTGACAGGGTGGATGACCCCAGAGATGTGGTTTCATTAATTTGGTGTCAGGCTGATATAGCGCCTTCATTACACCTGTGGGAATGACCTCTGGCCATCTGTCAATTGATGGTGATAAATCTCAGACTCCATAAACATCAAAAGTGTCCCGTCTATAAATCTAACGGATATTGCGCCCCAAAACCTAGGAACAGAAAGTACACTTGCCAGTCACAGAAGACGTAAATTTGAGTCACTCGAGCAGTTAGTCACGATTCTCCGTAAGCAACCTGGCAAACATGCCAAAATCACCCGGTGAGGGAACTAAACTGGCTCGGGTCTGAGTACGGCTGCCACTTGCTTGCTATGGGTAAAAATATCAGCATTTTCTACGTAATGACCGTGATGGAGCCATTAGAAGTCAGTATGGAGAGAGATTCAGGGAAAGAGCACCTCGGTATTGCCTCGAATTGATGTTGGTTAGAGAAGGTTGAGGTTAAAAGTTGAAAGAGCTTTAGTGTAGTTCAATAAAAATGTGCTGGAGAAATGTCAAATTGGCTAATGGGAATTTTTTATTATTATTATGATCATCATTACTGACGGAGATTACTTTTATACTTGACCTAAATCAATACTATGCAATCAATAAGCACAATCATTATACAGCTCAGTATACAGCTTATACAGCAATTACGTAGATGTAAAGGTACATGTGTTCTGGGTTGTTGCTACTTTAGGTAGTTACTTACTAGCCCGAGTAAAAACAACCCACATACAAGCCACTATAATATTCTGGTTTATATTAAGTCTATATGATTTTTGCCCATCTTATCATCCAAAAAAGAAATAACACACCTCGCCAAACTCTACAAATGGCAATAAAGCACTGTACTGATGACGTATTGTTGTCAGATTATGTCAACCCGTATGTTCGCATCACCCTGGTTCCCTCAACAAAACAGCAACAGGCTTTTGGGTTATTACAGAAAATAAATTCTGTGATCAACAAAAGTTTGATTTTTTGAAAAAGTCTGATCAACTTTTTGTTCATCATGATAATTTTCAGGAATGAACACAACCTTTCTGTATTTTGAAACCTAAATCCAATCGCACAAGTAAAAAGCTGAAGTTATAGACTATAACGACTATAAGACTATAATGTAACCATTACTAAATTTCCAAAAACTCTTTAAATAGTTATTTAACATCTAAGTTGTAAAGTTGTAAAGTGTAAATGCAATAAGTCTGAAAAAGTGGACTAGTGAGTGGATGAGTTTATTTGTTCAGTGTGAGGACGTTTAGTCCCATTTAGCCACTTGTTAGCAACCATCTTTTTCAAAATGTGCAAGAGCTTTAAAAAAAACACGACTGATGTTTTACTGAAGCATTTTTGGTAAAACATAAAAATATATTTCAGGCATTTAACAAAAAACCCATTCAATCAACTTTGAAACAATGGAACCAAAAGTTTAAAATTGGTTTCTTTTAGTCATTATTATAAAATAAGTTAAAGATCGAGTACTCTTGGGGCAGAAATATGTCCATTAGGTAAAATATGGACTTCTGTATGGCTGATGTATCATCAGACGGATTCAGTAAGTATGTGTAAAAAAGGTCAAGACTGAGTATTCTTTAGCCAGAGATATGTCCATTAGCTCAACCATGGACTACTGAATGGATGACATATCATCAGAAGGAATCAATGAGAAGAAATAGAAAGTTTAAGATTGATGACTCTCGGTCCATATGTCCATTAGGTCAAATATGGAATTCTGAATGGCTGATTTAACATCAGAAGCGGCCCGAGATAATGTATCGTACATTCATATTTGAAGACTCGTTGAATAACAATATTTTTTAATAGGTCAAATATATGGCTGTATGGCTGATGTAATATCAGTTGGAGTCAATGAGTATGTATAAAATGTTCCTGATCGAGGTCTCGTGGGCCAACAATGTGTTCGATGGGTCAAGTATTGACTAATGTATGGCTGATGTATCATCAGAAGGAATCAATGAGAAGAAATAGAAAGTTCAAGATAGACGAATCTCTTTAAGAAAATTTAGTCTTTAAGGACTCATTCCTGCTGCACTTTATGGTCAGAACAACTAAGCCAGAAATAATGAAACATTACCAAATAATTGAAACATATACTGTGCTGAAAAAGATGAGGAGCAGATGGTGGATTTGGCTGCATAATTTTGAGTGCAAACAAACACTGCAAGGTTTGATGGCCAAAATCTACAATTAAAAACTAATCATGTAATATATGTCAAGGAAAAAGCCCTCATCAGCTGCTAAAATCTAAATCAATATTTTCAAGATACAGTGCAGATGGCAAGGTCCAAATTTTGTACACAAAATCTTCAGACAATCAAAACCAACAGCTGCTGATTTGAAAATGTTACTGTAAAAATAAATAAATAAATAAAAAAAAAAATAAAAAAATAAAAAAAAAAACACACATACACAACAAGTGTGTATCACTATTCATTTGTCCTTTCCGAAGTCTTGTTTTACTCTCGTATGGCTTTGATTGTTTCCTCAAGAGTTCAATCAGGCGCCAGAGGGAGAAGGAGATGTTTCTGCAAAATCAGCGGGGAAACGACGCAGGAACAGGAACAATGTAATTATCAGCTTTTAATCAAACGAGGGCAATGAATGGGAAATGCCAGGGGAAGATGTGTGTTTAAGGAGACAAAAGAAATAGAGAGACTGAGTGAGAATAAATGAAATTCAAACTTTGGTACAGCAGAGTTGTGACACATGACAAGACATGCCTCGCCTCTCTTCACCACTGGAAACACACATAAACAAACACAATTGTCAAAGACGCCTTCTATTTTAATCACAATGGGTGAATACTAGGCTGATTCATAATTTGAGTACCATCCATTCTCTATAGTACATCAGATTGCATGTGTCCCAAGTCATAATAAGGTATAAAAAATAAAAAAAAGTATGTCACAGGTCAGATAGCGCATTTCTTTTACTGTTTTGGCAATTTTGTCACTTGTATTCATAAGTATAGTATGGGGGAATTGGATCAGGTATAATATAAATCTGAATTTATGAAGTGAAAAGTTAGAATTTTTGAAATATGCAGTTGAGAGGCAATTCATAAACTATATACTATCATACACTATTTTTGTTTTGGGAAGTTTTTTACAGATTACATGATTACACAATATTAACAAAATGGTTGTAAATTATTAAAAATCTATTAATTATCCCCAAATATTTTTTATCTTCTAAATGTTCCTTTCTAAAAAATTATTAATAATTATTAATAATTATTAAAGGTGCCCTAGAATCAAAAGTTGAATTTACCTTGGCATAGTTGAATAACAAGAGTTCAGTACATGGAAATGACATACAGTGAGTCTCAAACTCCATTGTTTCCTCCTTCTTATATAAATTTCATTTGTTTAAAAGACCTCCGAAGAACAGGCGAATCTCAACATAACACCGACTGTTACGTAACAGTCAGGCTCATTAATATGTACGCCCCCAATATTTGCATATGCCAGCTCATGTTCAAGGCATTAGACAAGGGCAGAACGTCTGGATCTGTGCACAGCTGAATCATCAGACTAGGTAAGCAAGCAAGAACAATAGCAAAAAATGGCAGATGGAGCGATAATAACTGACATGATCCATGATATCATGATATTTTTAGTGATATTTGTAAATTGTCTTTCTAAATGTTTCGTTAGCATGTTGCTAATGTACTGTTAAATGTGGTTAAAGTTACCATCGTTTATTACTGTATTCACGGAGACAAGAGCCGTCGCTATTTTCATTTTTAAACACTTGCAGTCTGTATAATTCATAAACACAACGTCATTCTTTATAACTCTCTCTAACAGTGTAGCATTAGCCGTTAGCCATTCAGAATCAAATGTAAACATCCAAATAAATACTATACTCGCATGATCCGACGCATGCATCTCGTAAAGACGCGAACACCTTGTAAAGATCCATTTGAGGGTTATATTAGCTGTGTGAACGTTGTAAATGCACTGTATTATAGTCGAGAGCTCGGGGGCAGGTAGCGCGCGATTTAAAGGGGCCGCAGCCTGAATCGGTGCATAGTTAATGATGCCCCAAAATAGGCAGTTAAAAAAACTTAATTTAAAAAATCTATGGGGTATTTTGAGCTGAAACTTCACAGACACATTCAGGGGACACCTTAGACTTATATTACATCTTGTAAAATCTGGTTCTAGGGCACCTTTAACTTTTCATTAATTTACGAAGCCCCAGCAGTTCCTTCTCAAACTCCAGTTTAGGAAAAGCTTATGAAATATAATGTAGTTTTTAAAGGATTAGTTCACTTTAAAATGAAAATGGCCCCAAGATTTACTCACCCTCAAGCCTCTGTATATGACTCTCTTCTTTCTGATAAACACAATCAGAGTTATATTAAGAAATATCCTGACACATCCAAGCTTTATAATGGCATTGAACGGGACCAACAGGACTGAAGCTCCAGTGGGTTAATAAAGACCTTCTGAAACGAAGCGATGCGTTTGTGTAAGAAAAATATCCATATTTAACAAGTTATGAAGTAAAATACTATCTAGCTTCCACCAGACCACCTTCAACTTACCAAAAAAGTGTAACTGACGTCACATCAGTTACACTGTTTTTGGAAATTGAAAACGGAAGGCGTCGGATATAGCATAAGCATTTTGAACTGTGAGAGGCGTTACATTGCTTTCGTAAGTTGAATACGGGAGGCGGTCCGGCAGAAGCTAGACATTTTTAATCATGTGATTTGTTTTCAGTAATGGACTATAATGTGTAAGTAATCTACTCAGCACTATGCAGCTGGGAGTGTTAGGGAAACTTTTTTTTTTTCCAATTGGTAATGCCAGTGGTGCATAAATGACTAATTTTACCTTGACTACATTTTTGGGAACATTTTCCAAAAAATAGTGGGGTAGCATGAAAAAAAAAAAAAAAAAAAACTGTTACTGTTTTCTGTCACACTGTATTGCAAATACAGCTTTACATCAATGTGAATTGCAACCATAAATCAAACAAAGTTGTTTGGATGGTTTGCATAAGTTCACCATTATTGGATGGACGGATGGACGGACGGATGGCTGGATGGAATGTAAATTGTTCTGTTTAATTTTCAGACATAAATTTAGATCCTCATTGTTTTTGGGCCACATGCAAATTTGTACTTTACCACAGAAAATGCAGCCAATCCAGGCAAACTCCTGACAAACACCTTAGACAAATAAAATCATCTAATGCAAACCACAAAAACAAATATTATTATATAAAAGGAACAACTCTCAACCACTTCCTTTATCCACCATCCTTCTCTCTCACTCTTTCTTGGCATGGTCCCTGCTGTTCATCAATATTCTTGCAGCATGTGCCACTGCCTTGAGGGAAATCAATATCCATCTGCATCCCAGTCTTTCTAAGCGCTGCCAGCATCCATCTAATCCCATCATTTCAGAAATTTTAATTATCCCACAAATCAAAATAACGACCACCAACGTTTTTGAGGTTAATAATGAAGTCGGACACAAAAAAAGGAAAACACCCTGCAGGATGTGTACAATGTATTCGGTCTCAATTTAAAACTAATTTGGGAGGTTGATTGATCTGAACCATTCTATGAACAGATCAATAGCGAAATTTCAAAAGTTACCAAACAAAACAAACATAATAGGCACATCAGTATGACATTGCACGTCTCATTTTACATCTAGGAAGAAAAACTGCAGAAAACAAACATTACATCTGTGAGCATTAAAGTGAGTTGTTGAAAACAAACTAAAATAACAAGGTAAACAAAAGTAACACTGTCGTAGCCAAACCTGATACAGGAATGCTTTATTTATTGTCTTCAGAGATTTGAAACTAGTGCTGTCAGTATGAGTAACACTCAAAACAAATTGACATTGTGCTCCCTCTGGTGGTGTGTCCCGGTGCAGAAGCACACTGGCTAATTCTGTGACTAAACTCTGAATCACACTTTACTTTACCTTTAAGCGTTTTCTTTAAATGTGATAGAAGTCCTCCCAGACGCTGAAGGTCGAAATAATCCACCTTCCCGTTGTAGAACAGCTGAGGAGGCACATAGGCGTCTGACGGAAACACAAATGGGTCAATGAAATGACAATTTAATTTTAATGCTTCAACTTGTTTTGTTTTTTTAGTGCTTCGACTTAAACTTATTTCAGTTAATTGCCAAGGCAAAACTTAAACTATACAAAAATCCAAAGTTTTCATCTAATATTTATATTTTATTTTATTTCAGCTTTATTTCAATTAACAAATACATTTTAACAGTTTTATTTTATGATAATAACTTGCCAAAACCATTCAAAAATACATTAAAATGAACACATAAAATAAATTTGAACACACATCTTCTGTGATGAGTGTCTGAATTAAAATTTATTTTGATACTTTTTGGGCCATAAAGTCAAAAATATATTGGTGATACAACTGTGCTGATGATATAATGAAGAAAGTTAAAAGAACCAAATGTGTGTGTTGTCTACCTTCACTGTTGATGGATCCTGGGCCTTTTCTCTTCCCTTCATCCCAGTAGCTCCTAATGGCCGTGATGAGGCGGTGTAAGAAACACACCATGTATTCAGGAGGACACAACACTGTGGGGTTCTGAACACACAAACACAGACATAACGTCACATCACATCAAGCATGAGGCAAACATCAAACCCTGATTACTGGGAAATAACTGAAACAATCCAATCGATAACAATCATGTTACAGAAAATGGCAAAATTCACTTTCTACCGTGAAGTATAAGTGATGATCATCAAATTCAATGACAAAAAGAACGATCTGAACAATAAATTCCTCAATCAATCACAATTTTTACGTTCTTTATCCCAGAACAACGTCCAGTCACAGATGTTGAATTTCCTCAAAGAATATCTAGATACTATTTGGATATAGAAGGGATGTAAATGTAAGGTCAACAAGTCCTGTGTTCTGCATCCTACCCCTCTATTACTGGCGTTCTCTTGAAGGAACTTGCGGAACTTGTTCAGGAAAATGTATCGAGATGCTTCACCCTGTGTAAAGAGAGATCTGTTTGACTCAGGAAAACATGGCACAGAAGTTGGTACAGAAACAACTTTAAGGTCTGAAACGAAGGTCTTTAAGAAAAAAAAAAAACTTGTCCACACCATGCAGTATCATATACAGTTGTAAGAAAAAGTATGTAAAAAAGTTTAACAAAATAAGAGAGATCATACAAAATTCCAGCAGTGACTGTATGATTTTCAGATCCATTTTATCACACTGAGGACAACTGAGGGACTCACTCACACAAAACTATTAAAAAAGGTTCAAACATTCACTGATGCTCCAGAAGGAAACACGGTGCATTAAGAGTTGGGGGGTGAAAACTTTTGAATTTGAATATCAAGGTAAATTGTACTTATTTTTTCTTCCAGGAAACATGCAAGTATCTACTGTTGCTTCCTGAGGGTATTAATAAATGAAAAGCAATGATATTTCAATAAAATAAGAACAATTTGGACATCTTCATCCTGTTCAAAAGTTTTCCCCCCTTTAATAACCTTTTTTAATAGTTGTGTTTGAGTCCCTCAGTTGTCCTCAGTGTGATAAAATGGATCTGAAAATCCTACAGTCACTGCTGGAAAGGGTTTAAATATGCAAAAATGCTTGAAAACTGATGAATCTGCAGGAGCTGGAGGATTTTTCTGAAGAACAGAGCTCAGTTTAACTGCTCAGAACAAACAAGAGACTCATGAACAACCATCACAAAACATAAAAACAGTCATAGATCATCCAGGTAACTACACACAGTATTGAGAATCAATGGTTCACATACTTTGAATGTGGTCATTTGAATAAATTCAGCTTTTTTTTTTTTCTTGTGGACTATATGTAAACATCTTTTATGTAAAATATCTTACTCAGGACAGTACTAAACAAAAAAAAATAACATGCATTTTGTATGATCTCTCTTATTTTGTTACAGATATTTTCACAGATTCTGCAAGTGGTTCACATACTTTTTTCTTACAACTGAATCTTTGAGCAGAACCGTATATTCTGCTGGTTTTCTGTAAAATTTCACTGATTCTATTGCCGTTTTCAGTACAATCATTCGTGGAGGCTGCCACAAGACATTTTGTGATCTTATCCTCACACACAACAAGACGTCAACATACCGTCCCCTTGTCTTTGTTGTTCAGCATTAACCTCAGGATCTGAACCTGCAGCTCCTCCACAACTAAACACACAGACACACAGGCTCAGTGTTACATTGATAGATGGGGCTGCAGATTTGATGTTGTGTGTGAGTGAGTGACATACCCTCAATCCTCTTTTTCAGTCTGTGACAGCCACGTTCGTACGCTCGACGTCTCAGCCTCTCCTCGGCTGTCTCCTCACGCGTATCTCTCTCATCTTTGCCCTGGACACACGTCGGGAGAGACGGCGGAGAATTATTCATCTGTCGCTTAAGCCAGGGCTCAGTTCAGATTAGTGTTCGTTTGACAAGATCATTTCAGGAAACATCTTTTGTGAAGCCTGTATATATAATGCATTATATATACTAATCGCATTATAAAGCGATTCAAAATCATAATCATCATCTCTACAGGTGTTTCTGACCTCTTTGTCGAACCGTGTTGGCCACCAGGTGGTTGGGATGAGTTCTTCTAGCCCAGCCTCTTTCACTCTCAGAGGGGTCTTGATGTAGAAGAAGACCACAGACCGAAGCACATCAAACGTGATGCTGTTAAGGACCAAAACCCATTCAAATCTTTAAGCTAAATGCTTCTAACTTCTCTATTCTTCCTCTGCACCAGAGAAACTGCTGGTAAAGGATAAAGAATGTTCATATCCATGTACCAAAATATCTACCCATCTACATATCTATCTATCGACCTATCTAAATATCAATCTACCTAAATATCTACCCATCTAGCCAAATATCTATCCATCAACCTATCTATCTAAATATCCATCTACCTAAATATCTACCCATCTAGCCAAATATCTATCCATCTACCTAAATATCTACCCATCTAGCCAAATATCTATCCATCAACCTATCTATCTAAATATCCATCTACCTAAATATCTACCCATCTAGCCAAATATCTATCCATCTACCCAAATATCTACCCATCTACATATCTATCTATCAACCTATCTATCTAAATATCATCTACCTAAATATCTACCCATCTAGCCAAATATCTACCCATCTATCCAAATATCTACCCATCTACCCAAATATCAACCATCTATGTTTCTATCTATTGACCTATCTATCTAAATATCCATCTACCTAAATATCTATCCATCTAGCCAAATATCTACCCATCTATCCAAATATCTACCCATCTATCCAAATATCTACCCATCTAGCCAAATATCTACCCATCTATCCAAATATCTACCCATCTACCCAAATATCAACCATCTATGTTTCTATCTATTGACCTATCTATCTAAATATCCATCTACCTAAATATCTATCCATCTAGCCAAATATCTACCCATCTATCCAAATATCTACCCATCTACCCAAATATCAACCACCTATGTTTCTATCAACCTATCTAAATATCCATCTACCTAAATATCTACCCATCTAGCCAAATATCTATCCATCTACCCAAATATCTACCCATCTACATATCTATCAACCTATCTATCTAAATATCATCTACCTAAATATCTACCCATCTAGCCAAATATCTACCCATCTTTTGATCTATCTATCTAAATATATCCATCTACCTAAATAACTACCCATCTACATAAATATCTATCCATCTACATAAATATCCACCTATCTACATATCTATCTATTGACCCATCTAGCTAAATATCTATCCATCTACCTAAATATCCATCCATCTACCCAAATATCTATGCATCTACCTAAATATCTACCTAAATATCTATCCATCTACCTAAATATCTACACATCTACCTAAATATCTATCCATTACCTAACTACATATTTATCCATCTACCTAAATATCTACCATCTACCTAAATATCTACCCATCTACCTAAATATCTAGATAGATGGATAGATATTTGGGTAGATACCTATTTAGGTAGATGGATAGATTTTTAGGTAGCTAAACTGATATATATATATATATATATATATATATGAACAGATATGTAGATGGGTAGATATTTAGGTATATTAATCAATATTTAGGTAGATGGGCAGATATTTAGGTACATGGATATATGTGTTGGTAGGTAGACTGATAGATATTTAGGTAGCTAGGTCAATGGATAGATATGTAGATGGTAAATATTTAGATGGATGGATATTTATGTAGATAGATGTGTTGATGGGTAGACGATAGATATGCATTTGGTAAATATTTAGGTATAATGACATTTAGGTAGATGAATAAATATGTAGATGGTATATATTTAGGTAGATTGATAGATGTGTTGATAGATAAATGGATATGTATCTATCCAACTATCCTTCTACATAAATATATACAATCTACCTACCTACAATATAGGTTTTGCTAGATTTCAAATACAAAAATAATAGACATATGTTCAAAATAACAATAAAGATAATAAAGTATGTGGATACTTTCTGGCTGTCAAACTTAACAGTTCATGTCAATGAAACATCACCTGTATCTATCCCACCTATCTATCCATCTATTGCTCTGATCTCAGTAATGCTGATCTCAGCAATGGGGGAGGTAATAACTATGATTACATTTCTTATTAAAAAGATTTTTTACCTTGTCTCATTTTGTACCTTTATGGTAGTTTATAATGTTTTATGAAAGCCTGCTAAGTTATAATTAAAAAGGATATAGAACATTGCTGAGCAGATACTTCCTGGATTTCTCATGACGGAGTATCGCTGTAGTCAAACGAAGGTAATGAATCTGGATGACAGAGAAAGAAAAAACATTTCAGTGAAGACAGCATTACTCGCAGTGCTTCAATCTGTTAAGCATTGGCTGCTGCAGTAATCATTTGGATCAACATGTTGCCAATTCCCATTCACAACCGTGGACATCAAACAAACTCAAACAAATTACAGCAAGCTTGAAACAAAGTGCTTCAGTCATTTTAATTTTAACAAGACATTTATTTCAAGTGGGACAGGCACACAAGCCTGTGTCCCTGCTGATAATTGCCATGAACATCAATGGGCCAAGAGGACGTCAACACCTCTCTGGCTCCGATTAGAAACAAAAGCAGACATTAAGTGTGGACATGCTTTGAAGTATGAATTCCCAGCATGCGCCTTTAGGCCAAAAGATAAAGGCCCTTTGGAAAGAATAACACAATAAAGTTCCAACAAGCTCCAATAACACCACCATAGTAAAGGATTAGTTCACTTTCAAATTAAAATTTCCTGATAATTTACTCACCCCATGACATCCAAGATGTTCATGTCTTTCTTTCTTCAGTCAAAAGAAATTAAGGTTTTTGATGAAAACATTCCAGGATTTTTCTCCATATAGTGGACTTCAATGGCCTCCAAACGGTTGAACGGTAGAACGCTTTGAAGCTACACTGAAACTGTGATTTTGACCTTCAACCGTTTGGAGGCCACTGAAGTCCACTATATGGAGAATAATCCTGGAATGTTTTCATCAAAAACCTTAATTTCTTTTCGACTGAAGAGAGAAGGACATGAACATCTTGGATGACATGGGGGTGAGTAAATTATCAGGAAATTTTAATTTGAAAGTGAACTAATCCTTTAACAAATCATTGGCTTCTTACCTGAAAGCCTAGATCAGGGATGATGGGAGAGAAACGATACGCTCTCAGCAGTGACATCATCAGCTGTTTCAGACACTCGTTCACCTCGTAGTCCTTCAAGAGGAGGGAAAAAAATTACAATTTCTGAAAATCCGCCGTATTTCACTAATATAATTCACAGAAAATGCTTTGGGTGTGTTTACACTTTTAGTTCGGTTCTCTTGGTTCTTTTGGTTCGGACCAAAAAAAGAAAATGATACATTTAATCCTGGTTCGCTTAGCGTTCACAGCTAAGCTAAGAACTCATGAAGAGCTTCTAAAACATCTAAAAGAGTAGTTCCAATGCCTGTACCAAACTATAATAATGGGCAACATCGCGACTATGACAAGAAGAACCAGGTATGCTTGAGCAATCCAGACACCAGAGTTCATTTAGAAAGAGACCAAAACCTACCTTTTTCAGGGGTCTCAATCCCTTTCTTTCGTGCGCACCAGGGTTCGAATGGCAGCGTTTACACTTGGCGTATGCAAAATGGTCAATGTTTATGATAATGTCTTTATTCATATTACAGTGCGTGCAGAATTATTAGGCACATTGATTTTCTGATCATTTTTTTTTTCCCAGCACATCTTACTTATTCCAAACCACATTAATCTTAATAACTACTATTAATTTTGTTTATTAAGTGGGGGTCATTTTTTAGGATTCTTTACCTAACCTAAGTCTCTGAGATCCTGACACCTCACACTTCTGAAGACTCCAGATATGTTGCAGTTCTGGAAAATGTTGGCACTGGAGACTAAAGGGTTCCTGATGGTTTCATGCTTCATTCTTCACCTTAATTCTTAATTCTTTTGCAGTTAACATGTGTCTTTTCTTCTCCACCAGTTTTTGTCTGACCCTGCTGACCCAATGAGCATTTCACTGTCCAATGCTCATGCCTTGACTGCAATTTCTAGTATTTCATTAGTATTGCATCCTTCTCATGGGCATTTAAAAAAAAATGGACTTCTCAGTCTAATGAGTTAAATCTCTTTTTTGGCTCATTTTATCTGAAAAAAAACCTGCCTAATAATTATGCACACCTGAATATAAGGCATTTTTCATTTCCAGCCTTCATGAACAATTAAATATCACTTATAAATGATTAAATACAAAATTAATAGTAGTTAAGATTAATGTGGTTTGGAATTGCTAAGATGTACAGGGAAAAAAAATATGATCAGAAAAATAAATGTGCCTAATAATTCTGTACACACTGTATTTCTTTTATTAATTATTCTTTATATATTATTATTCTTTTATATGTTATTAATTTCTTTAATTGTTTATATATTTTCTACTATATGCTCTGCTATTTTTGATTATCTTTGATGTCTCTTCTGTGCTGTAAGATGGAGTGGGTGTATGTTCCATTAGAATTGATTATGTGATGTACCTTTATATCAAAATATGTCTTTTTCCATCTCTGCAGACATGAGATAATGCAAGATCTGTAGTATTCTCTTAAAGGTCTTAAAGGTGTCAAAACAACACCTTGTATTTTCATCTATCTTTGACATTTGACCAGTCACTCTGACCCAGCCATTACACCAAATATGACATGATGGATAAGTCCATTTGACCTTTTTTTTTTTTTGGCCAGAACAGAAGTTTAAGAGGGTGTAAGGTTCCTGCATATATAGTCATTAATCTTAATTTGCTCTTCACATTTTTTGCCTCTCCTTCTACTTCTGTTTCTGGGTTCTTCTTCTTCTTCTGCTTCATCTCTTCTATCTCTCCTTTCATTTTGCAAATATATTTTGTTCTTCCTTTCTCTATACTCTGGACTTCAAAATCACCATCTGTTAGATAAAAATACTCTGAATTGTATTATATACTACTATTTACATGATTTGTTTTTCTCTATAATTTTAAATGTTTACTTAATAAATGTATTATTCCTTATTCGGTTTTGATCTCTGACATAATCATTGCTGGATTGCTTAGATCTCATTGCATCAACACTTATTCAAATGAACCGCAGTTACAGAGCAACCAGAGAATGAGTTTGTTTTAACTGAACCAAACCTGCCAAGTGTAAACACTAAGACAGACTTTAAAGTGAACTTTTTGTGTCTGTACCTCCATGAGAAGCCAGAAAAGGTCCAGCAGCTGTTGTATAAGTGGATGCTCATCGACAGATCCTCCTCCCTCCAGTATACTCAACAGGAAGTTCATCAGCACATCCTCGACCAAGTAAACTTTGCACTACCGAACACACACATTACCAATAAATTAACTGGGTTATGGCACAATGACAATGATTTTACCAAAACTAAAAGTGATTTACCATGAGAGGTGCAAAGTGGTTAAATATATGTGCAAGGGTGACCAAGATGGTGGGATCTCCTTGAATCTGCCAGGACCCACCGTCTCTCTCCACAAGCTTTTCCTCCTGACAAAAGAGAAAATAAAATGTCTTCTCAAATAGTTGTTGTTTTAAAGGCAATAGGTGATTCTGTACAGAAACATGTTTTGTTATACTGGTTGAAAGTCTCCTCATATCCGGATAGCAATCACTATGTTAAACAGTCTAAATGTATTTTTATAAATTTATATTGTCTGTGAAGGGTGTAGGACCAGAAAATGTTCATCCAATTTTTATATTCGGTTCGAATGAAATAATACAATGTCCTACCTGCCTGTCAACATATGTTTTTACATACCCTCGCGCACACTGTTCGTGCAGACATACGTCATCGGTGTGTATCATGCTATGCTCCATAACTACCGTAATTAAGAGATGACAATCCGTGACGTTCTAACCAGAGCTGTTCACGTCTTCAGACGCCGATTTATGCGTTTCCATGTCAACTGTATCAACACCGAAATGAATCTGCAGCAGCTCTCTAAGTTGTTTAAGTTCATTATTATTGTAATGTTAGCTGCTTTGACACAAGGTAGTTTGACGCTGTGTCTTGTGACGCTTTGCTGAGAGCAGCTGTGTGTGTGTGTTTTGGAGGAGGCGTGGCTTTGGATGGTGATTTGCAGGGAGGGTGGGATATGCTTTCAATGCTAGCAGGCTAACTTAGCATTTCCCAGATCACCTACTGCACCTTTAAAATGTTCAAAACACACATTATTTTTTTCCCATATTTGACATTGTTGCAGCACCTCTCTTCCCAGTCTGTCAGTAAAGCTCAGTTTAGTTCCTGTCTCTATGTTTAGTTACTGTCTCTTAGTTCCATCGTCCTGTGGGACGATGCTTCTATGCATCATGATTCTCTCTCCAACGATTCTGGATAAATTCTGAAAATTTTAGAATCGATTCTCAGCTTAGTTTTTAACCGCAGATGTACAATGATTCTGCGTGTGCTTTACAGCACGTGTCCACTGGCACGGAGCAGAGCGAGCGTTTTCAATTCTTTCCTATGTAACTTGAGCTCAGTTTCCATAGGAATTAACTGAATACGCTCCTTCTGCTCCATTCAAGTGAATAATGAACAAGTTATAGAAGGCTTTCCAGTCCACAAATCACCAACATTCACCATGGATTTAATGTAGTAACACTAACTGTAACCATGGTATTGTGGCAGAAATAGTCAAATGTTTTTACATTATTCATTTCAGTGTTCATACAACCTTTTGAGAGTGAAATTCAAGGACTTTCAAGTGCTTCACACTTTTACCAGCACTTCAAAGCTCTAAATATTATCCAATTTAAATGTTATTTTTAATGTGATGACCAAAAAAAAAAAAAAAATCCCAATATATATATTTTTTTAATGTTGTTGATAAAGGTTAATTTTATCTGCATCTCAACTCAAGCTCAGTGCTTTTGTGTCAAATGTGCATTTTCAAAAATAAACATATATTATTAGTTACTGTAATTATTAATGCAAAATAATATACAATTTATGATTAAATTACCTTTATGTTTAAAAATCCCCCCACCCCCCAAGCTACCAGATCAGTTGCTGGTGCCACTATGTGTAAAACTTAGTGGCACCGGTGTTTCTGCTCTCAAATGTTAGTCTGGAGCCCTAGAGGCGTTTCAGTGAGTTTAGAATGATACAGAGAAAAACTCCCTTTGGAGTAACTTTGTGCTTTGCAAATTTGCAGACCTTATTCATGCTCAAACAGCAACATTGCACACTAAATAAAGTTGAAAAAGTAAAAATGAATAATAGGTCCTCTTTAAATACTGACATATCACATTTCAATGCGGGAACTGTCTTGTATTCTAGAGCAACACACTGAACAGTCAGTATGAGGCATCTGTAGGTACCTGTATGTCAATGGAGGTGGACAGAACTGTCTTGAGGTATCCCAGAAGCCTGGTGGCTTTGATGAGGTCAGTGGTTGGTGGGCTTTGAAGAGGAAGGTAACCTTCCACAGGGTACGTGAAGAACAGATGGGTTAAGGAATTTATAGGTTTTCTAATTTTTTTTTTTTAATTAATGCTTTCCACTGTTTCCACAAAAATATTAATAAGCACAGCAGCTTTTAAGGTTGATAACAATAAATGTTTTTTTAAGCAAAAAAATAAATAAATAAATAAATAAATAAATCACCATATTTGAATGATTTCTGAAGGATCATGTGAGTAATGATGCTGAAAATCCAGGTACAGTTGTGGTCAGAATTATTGGCACCCTTGGTAAATATGATCAAAGATGACTATAAAAATAAATCTGCATTGTTTATCCTTTTGATCTTTAATTTAATTAGCAAAAATCAAACCTTTCATTGAAGGTAAATAATTGAAAGTGGGGGGAAAATTTCTCCAAAACACGTTGGCCACAATTATTGGCACCCCTAGAATTTTTTTATGAGTAAAATATCTCTAAAGTCTATTCCCATTCATGTTTTTAGCACACCGGGGTGACTAGGAGCATGAAATTGTCCAGCCATGACTTCCTGTTCCATAGGAGTATAAACATGATGAAACACAAAGGCCAAATTCCCTTAACCATTCATCACAATAAGTAAAACCACAGAATATAGTTCTGATGTGCAGCAAAAGATTGTTGAGCTTCACAAAATAGAAAGTGGCTGTAAGAAAATAGCTAAAGCATTGAAAATCCCCATTTCCACTATCAAGGCAATAAAAAAGAGCTTTTTGGCAGCAAACCCACCAGATGGGTTTGGTGCACAGATGGATAAAAAGTACCCCATGCCCACGGTTAAATACACTGCTGGATTTTTAATGTTGTGGGCCTATTTTTCTGCTGGAGGTCCTGGACATCTTGTTCAGATACATGGTATCATGGATTCTATCAAATACCAACAGATAAAAAAAATCAAAACCTCACCGCTTCTGCTAGAAATCTTATAATGGGCCGTGGTTGGATCTTCCATCAGGACAATGATCCAAAACAAACATTAAAAGCAACACAAAACTGTCACCGAGCACAAAATGAAGCTTCTGCCATGGCCATCCTAGTCCTCTGACCTGAACCCTAAATGTAAAATAAATGTAAAAACATTTATTTCATAATGTGATTCCCCCCCACTTTCAATTCTTTTCCTTCAATGAAAGGTTCGATTTTTGCTAATTTTATGATTTAAAGATCAAAAGGATAAACAATGCAGATTTATTTTTACAGTCATCTTTGATCATATTTACCAAGGGTGCCAATAATTCTGACCACAACTGTATATATAAAATGTATTTGCAATAATTAATTTATATAATATTGTTATAATCTATTCATCAAAGAATCCTGAAAAAAAAGCATCACCATTTCCATAAGTAGCACAACAGTTTCAATACTCATAATAATAGTAAATGTTTCTTGAGCAGCAAGTCAGCATATTAGAATGATTTTTGAAGGATCAATTGACAATGAAGAGCAATGATGGGAGTAATGATGCTGAAAATTTAGCTTTGAATCACAGGAATAAATTACATTTTAAATAAAATATGTTCACATAGAAAAAAGTTATTTTAATTTGTAATAATATTTTTCGCAATATTGCTGTTTTTACTGTATTTTTGATTAAATAAATGCAGACTAAATTGTAATGTTTCAAAGCTTTTGACAGGTACTATATATCACATTATTACTAAATTGTATTAAAAAAAAACATTATTTTATTTAGTTGCTGTATTTGGAAGTCTTCTTAATCAGTCTACGTCATAATAAATTATTCAATAAAATATACAACATGCTTAAATTTATTATCTTTTATCTAAGTCATAAATAAAATTAAGTACTAGAAATTAATTTTAAAAATATATAATAATTTAATATAATTAATTACTAAATATAAAACTAATGTATAATTTAGTTGTATATTTAGTATATAATACTTCATTTATTCGAAATACTTACAAAATTAACATATTATATAATATACAATCATAATTTCATAAAAGTGATTATTATACACATTATATAAATGTGATTTAACCATATAAAATCTGTCTATATATGCATATGTATATAAATGATAAGGATATCTGAGAGGACGGCTGCCAAAATTGAAGGCTACAGACTCTTTGAAGGACAGACTGATTGCCGGGAAATATGCGACGCCCGGCCCCGTCTTAATGTTGCTGAACGCAATACCCAGAGACTGCCCGTTTCTAAAAAAAAAAAAAAAAAAAAACATTTTCATTATATGTAATAATTTCATTAACATGTAATAATTATAAATGCTTTGCTTCACACCAAACTATAATGTACATCCAATAATAAAACTATACTTACAGACAAAACGTAATCGTTCCCTCATCCAAATCAATCAAACAGCTGACAATATCACCAGCAGCCCAGGACTACATTAAAACAAATGAAAAGAATAAACCAATAATGAGATGCTGTGCATTACTATCATTTTATCATTAACTGTGGTAAAATCATTATTATGTACAGGCCAGAGTGGCTTAATGCTTTCATAAAACATTGGCTCATCCAATCAGAATTTAGAGTCAGAGCTCTTTGTGTTATAAGGCTGAGCAAGTTACATAACAGTCTAAGACTTAAAACAAATAGACTATGACCAACTGTTAAGGTCGACCACATTCACAAGGACAAATTGAGCGTGACCTGTGAACTAAATGTGCAAAGCACTGTGTTTTCACCTTGCCATAGTTGGTGGTTGTCACATTCCATTTGCGAACTCTGTTTCCATCGTAGGCATACGAGTCTGGCGTGTCCCCGACCCCTTCCTGAAGACAAGCACAGATCATATTTGTCATTAATATACTTGAACAAACCAATTTCACAGATAGACTGAGACAAACCCGAGACATAAAAAAGGATTTTGAGAGCAGAGAGAATGTAATAGTCATGTAATCTAGATTAATCTATGCAATTTCTAAGGCTTGGAAAGCTTCCCGTAAGAGCTAGCTGGAGTGAATATGCAATTTGTATGGCTCTGCACTCCAAAGTTGACCTGTAAATGGTGAAGTTACTTTACAAATGGAGGCTTGTACCTCTTGGTTGAATCTGCAGTTCAGTGTGCACCATCCGATTTGCATTAGGCCTTGAGATGAGATGAGAACTTCATAGACCCATTTCCCTAAAACCAATTAAAAGCGATCAAAAAAAAAAAAAAAAAAAAACATGTGATGGAACCAATGTACAATAATTTATTTTACATTTACTCCAAGGTACTTCAAGAATAGCATGGAATTGGTACATTATTGTTATTGAAATGTTACCTTTGTAAACACATGTGGTGGCTCTGATGGAGCTGAAGTTACTGTGGCCGATGACCTTCAATCCAAAAAGAGAGGAAAAACAAAACTGAACACATTTAACGGTAAGCAACACATTTGTAATACACATTCCTGGTGTTACATTTTTTACCATCCAAACAATTTATTATTGAACTGACTTGAATTTAAAGTGAATTTGAAGTGCACCAATCATGCTATTTTAAAGGGATAGTTCACCCAAAAATGTCATTTCTGTCATTAATTACTCATTCTCATGTCATTCCACACCGAAAGACTTTTGTTCATCTTCAAAACACAAATGAAGATTTTTTTGATGAAATCTGAAAGCTTTCGGTCCCTCAATAGATATCTACGCAACTGACACTTTGATGCTTAAAAAGTTCATAAAGAGATCGTAAAACGAATCCATATGAATCGAGCAGTTTAGTCCAAATTTTCTGAAGAGACTCGAACATATTGAATTTAGGATTTTACTCACATACAAACATTGATCAGCGAACATAAACAGAAGCTCAACTGAACCTGCTTGATGCGCGAGAACAAACCTCTGCCGAAAGCTCAAACGTGCTGTGTAACACACGAGAATGAACCCCATTGGTTTCTCACAAACATGCTTGAGTTTCCGTTTACTACAACTGATGTGTGAGTTGATGAATGTTTGTATGTGAATAAAAGCTAAATTAAATCTATTCATCATATAAAGTGATCGAGTCTCTTCAAAAAATTTATATCCGAAAAAGCATAATTGGGGTGCTTTAAAGCTGACTAAATAACTCAATACATATGGATTAGTTTTATAATCTCTTTATGAACTTTTTGAAGCATCATAGTGTCAGTTGTGTAGAATTCTATGGAGAAACAGAAAGCTCTCAGATTTCATCAAAAAGATCTTGAACATTCTATACTGAAAGTCTTACACCGCATTCACACGGGGTGTCGGAGTTGATGCTTGATGGAGGGCTGAAACTTGGTGTTTACGCAACTGTCATAGTGACAACAGCCAATCACATTACTTTCCGGTGTTGCATGAACACAATTGGCTAGCGTCTGCACTAGGGTATTTGCATAAGCATACTCTGCTCTGATTGGTCAGCAGTGTTGGGCACGGTACTTTAAAAAAGTAATTAGTTATAGTTACTAGTTACTTCTCACAAATAGTAACGGAGTTAGTAACTGAGTTACATCATTATAAAAGTAACTTATTACCAGGGAAAGTAACTATTGCGTTACTTTAAAAAAAAAAAAGTCAAATAACTTGAATGCGCCCAATATTAAATATAAGTCTAAGAATAAATTATTCTTGAACCGTCTCGTGACTCATGATCCGCTCTTCCTTATGAAATTTCTCTGTACTGTACAATAGCCTACGTGTTTGTAGCCATTAAAGAAAATGTAGTTTCATATTTATGTTTAAATAGTCCTATGTTATGTTTTAAATTAATTTACTTGATTATGAAAAGTGAACAGCATGAGTAAGATTGAAAACATCAATCTTACATGCGCAATAGGCCTACATCGGGAGACATGGAGTGGGTCAGACATGATTTTAAACACTTTAAGTTTTGTTTGGTAGAAAGCCTTTCTTTAAAGTGAATTTCGTTTTGTAAAAATTGTATCTTAATTATAATCAATGTTTCATTAACCAATTGCCTAGATTTAATAAATAAGAAGCAAATATAGCAGACAATATAATCATGGCAGGCGCGGGCGCGATCACTGGTGCGTGAACTGGAGCGCGTCTTACAGGCTAGAGAACCGAAACTCAGCGTATAGGCTGCTTTCCTCGCAGACAAGAGAAATATATCTATAGAAAGCTTGAAATATCTAAAAACGAAAAGAAATAGGCTACTCTGATTATGTAGCCAACATTCTCTCTCTAGGCGCGTCCAGTATATGCGGAGATGATGAGAGTCAGCAATGTCAACTTCATCTTCGCAGCCGACACTGATTAAGAAAACATTACTTTATTAATAAACAATTAAAATCTCCTTGCTGTTTTGGTCACATTCATAATTATTACTTTTGCTGGTTCTTTATGACAGGCGTTATGCGTGCGCTTGAGTGCTATAGCCTATATTACATAAACGCTCATTATTATGGTTTATTCTCTCCAGTATTTAAGAAATTAAATTAATATAAATGTGATTAGTCAACTAATGGCTTAAATGAATAACTACTAGTCGAATAGAAAAACTTATTTCACATATTTTTGATCCAGCATGTCACAAAGGGTATTCTGGTTTGAGCTCGCATGCTCACAGACACACACAGAGCATCGTTCATTATTATCAGTTTAAAATTAGCCTATATTTGTGTAGGCTATTACTAACCGCAGCACACACCAGAGAAAAATCTTTGCAGGTCCTATATGGCTGAGAGAGAGCTTACTCAGATGAAAACTGCATCAGTGAGCTCAATTATAGTAACGCGGCATTTTTTTTGCCAGTAATGGTAACGGCGTTGTAACGGGAGAAAAAGTAATTAGTTTGATTACTCGTTACTGAAAAAAGTAACGGCGTTAGTAACGCCGTTTATTTATAACGCCGTTATTCCCATCACTGTTGGTCAGATGCCCCAGTCTGTTGTGATTGGTCTACTCCACTCTGATTGGTCAGATGGCCAGTCTGTTGTGACTGGCATACTCTGCTCTGATTGGTCAGATGTCCCAGTCTGTATTGATTGGTCTACTCTGCTATGATTGGTCAGCCGGCCCAGTCTGTTATTGGTTTTCGTATCATTTCAAGCATAAGCCCTCATCTTTTTGAAGTGCAGGTGAAGTGGATTGGCTTTCACAGTGCAGAATACAGATTCTTCTCGACATGTCAACTACACAAACCAAGATCTTCCAGTCTCAGCTACAACTACAGTGTTTGAGGGCGGGTCAAAGTAGATAAAGACCACAGACTGGCATTATGCAAATTTGTTACAAACCTACATAGGTTTGTGCAGGAAGTAAGACTGAAATTACTGACGACTCATTTCAGGCAGTTCAGAATTGGTTGTTCTTTTAGGGAAACAATAACTACATTTATCTTTGAAACTATGCAGAACTTGTACCTCTCACAAACAGCTATAGTACACACAACATGAAAGGTCATATCTGAAAAAGCATAATAGGGACGCTTTAAAGCTGACTTAAATTTGATGTTTTACTTGCCAGCTAATTTGTGCAACTTGTTAAAAATATAAGTATAAATTATCACAGCAATCAATTTCTCACCCCCAAAAGGTCATCGTCAACAAATAACAGCCCTTCAAACCCACTGCTGTGATCCAGGACAACAGTTGAAGGTCCAAGGCAGCCTTCTATCTGATCTGTATACAAAAAGAAAAAAGAAAAAACATTCAGAAAATTGATGAAACATGACTGTAATCAAATCAACAAATAAATAAAATAAAAATTAATGCAAATTTAAATACTTTGAAAAATAGGTGATTTTTATTTTAGTAAATGTATTTAGGTCTCATTTTAGAGTCAGTTGTGAATCACTGAGCAGCACTACTGCCAACAGTGTACGTGTAAGTGGTCGAATGACCTTTGCCGTCCTCAGCGACATTATCTTCAGCCAGCAGCTTCTCCAGATGAGCTCCAAGATCCTGGAACGTCAGAATTTTTCTACACAGAAGAGACATGACAGGTTGTCAGGTTACATACTGAAGATACTAGACAAGGACTGTAGAAATATGATAGAAAAAAAATTATTAATACATTTATTTAAGTATGATAAAAGTTTCCACAATAAATATATGGAAATTTAAATTTGGAAATAGTTTTAGGAATTTTGAAAAATATTAGAAAAAGAAACATTTTGATGTAAAATAAAAAATTCTGCTGTATTTCCAATCTAACAGCAAATTTGTGACACATAAATAGCACAAAATACACAAGCAAAAGCACAGCAACATGCTAAAATTAAAAAAAAAAAAATTAACAAATCACCTTAGCAACTAACTGCACAGCAGCACCCAAGCAACCACCCAAAACAGACTCGCATAGCAACACACTAAGGAGCCGTTTACACTAAACTGTTTTTATGCCTTTTTGGCCATTCATTTACATGACGACGGAGTTGCGTGAAAACTCAAACTTTTGAAAACGAGTTTCACCGTGCACGTTTTTGAAAACAACTCAGAAGGTATCCCTGTAAAATACGAAAATGGTGACATCATGAGCATGCATATTACTTGTTCAGTCTATAGGCGTGTAGTGTTTCTTTACAAAGTGACATCGCCAACTACTGGCCTGGCATGAATAATACAGCATTTTTAGTCATTTTTGTGTATCTGTGTGAACAGGAATCATTTTGATGATGTTGTCATCTGTACGCGAAAACCGCAAAGAATAACATTTTCCACATTTAATACATCATTGTCATGTAAACGTACTTTTAAAGGTGTAGTATGTAATATTGACTGCTAGTGGTTAAAATGGATACTGCAGTCCAAATATAAAACATTGGACAGAGTTGTTTACCCTGCTCTTCCTCCGTATTTTTGGTCTTGTTTCACCCTCAACTTGATTCTATCAAACCCTGGCACATTTGCATTAATTTTGTGTCATCTCAAATGTGTACGCCACATGCCAGAAAACAGGACCCGGGTCAATTTATTGTGTTTTTTATTAATTTGGTGCTACTGTGTGCAGCAGAGTGAACAACACTTGGGTTTACTGTATGTGTATAGCATGGAGGCAGCTTTCTGCTGCTTGCAAACTGACTCTTGAGGAGACAGCGGATTGCGAACCATTCATTTGCTGCACTGATTGCACTCACAATGCGCAATTAAACTGCAGGCTCGAGGTAAATCATCACACCACTGTCATCCCTTCCATGTGTTTTTTAACTAATGACGTCATCATCGGCTAAAATGCATGCGCAGGTTACTTTACTTCCTGAACAAGTGTGCACACAGTTGCTTTCTCATTCACGCAAATTATGACACAGTTCCAGAGCAACCAAACCCAGACCACCTCCTGCATGTAGTCTCGGGTTCCTTACCCTAATGCACTCCCGGGTCCATATGACAGCTTTCACATTACTAAGTTTTCATGAGAACCGTGCCCCATTTCAAACTAAACCGCCAGTGTGAAAGCACCCTTAAGCCAGGTTCACACTGCAGACATCCCAAGTCTCCCGGAAGTTCCGGGAGTCTCCCGCATATTGATAGCGGCTCCCTGATGCCCGCAAATTAGTTAAAATCTCCCGGAATCTAGAGCGAGCGAGCAAGAGCGCGCATAGAGACTGTGTTTCAAACCAGCGCACGCACGGAGAGGGAGCGAGAGAGAGACCTTGCGTGTTTGTGTGTTTGTGTGTGTGTGTGTGTGCGTGTGTGCGTAGCGCATGTATGACAGAGAGCATCCCGAATGGCCTTTTTCGGCAAATCAACCAATCAATTATCAGTGAGGTGAATTGACAAGTTTCATTTCATGTGCATATTATTCAGGCTAGTTGCCAAGGCTACATGAAAACAACAAACTCCTTAGACCTGTTTAAAGTTGCAATGGAAAATAAATAAAAGCAGTTTACATAAATAGTATAAGCAGCTTATATAAATAGTAACTGTAATCTACATATTTAAACATAATTAACGAGTAATTGCATATGCCTATAGCTTATAGCTCCTTCCTCTTTTTTTGGGGGGGGGGGGGGGGGGGGGATGATACCTCCCTGAAATGACTTTTTGCAGGTTGGGATGTCTGACACTGTATGACTTTGGCCACGATTTGGCAGTCTGAGAGAAATGTTGAGAATCCTAAAAGATTCCTCTGATTCTAGGCCAAAGTCTTTGATCACTAGTTTGACAAGTTCTGGCATTGTTTTTCAGAGAAACAAGTTTGTGAACTTAGCATGTTTCCTAAATATCTGCAAATATATTATGGTATTTTATACTTTAGTACAGTCAAAATAAAAATACATTAAGCACCTTTAAACATACTCCAAACACCTGCAGAAACTGTATAGCAACACCCTACCAACTACCCAAAACAACCAAACAAAAGCATAGCAGCATGCTAAAACATACAAATAACATCTTAGCAACTGTATAGCTCTACCAACTCTAACTCATAAAAAATATGTCTCATCAAAAGAACTGAAATTAACATCTCAAATTTCATCTAAGCTAAATATCTGTGGATAGAGTCATGTCAACTGTCACATGGTTATACAGTGGTGACAGATTCCCATCATGGCGCCTGACATAAATTCCACAATTAGAGATGAACATATGTAAACACATCCACCTTTTCCACAGGCCGCCTTCACCCCTCTGTGAGTGTCAGCTTTCTTTCATGTCCCATCATGCTCTATGTATAGATCAGAACCAGTAACCAGACACTGGCTGGAGGTGAGAGCCAATGGCACTCTTTGACGTGACACAAGACAACAGCAACATCCATTCAAACAACTAATGCATCAAACTTTATCTCTTCATGATTTGTTATGATCAGCTGAAAAATAATTAGTTACTTAAACAGACCAAATAAACTGATGACTCTGATGAAACTGCACTACACAGACTTCTGTCCAATCAGATGCTCTATAGAATAAGAAAGTCCCTTCCCCTACAACCACCTACATGAAAATAATGGTTCAAAACATTCAGATGAAAAAATTAATGACTACACAAAAATAAATATGACATCAAATATTATATAAATCGCTGTAAATGGGAAATTGCCTGCAATGTTTGTAACATACGCAATCTGCCTTAAAGGTGGAGTCAGTAGAATTTCAAAAACACTGTTTGGGAGTTAGTCGTGCCGACACCAACAACAAACGTGTAACCAATCAGCATTAGGGGGCGTGGGACAGTCGAGGAGAGAGAGCGAGCAAGAGGGAGATTTGAAAATAATACGAAAAAAAACTGCAGGACGAGAGATGGGACACAATTAGTGCTGCACAATTTATCGCAATTTTATCGCACGCAATTTGGCAAAGGCTGCAATTATTTTATGCGCAGCTTGTCAGAGCTGTACGGCTCTGTGATCAGTAGTAAATGCTTCTCCATGTGAACGCCAGAGGGCACTCTCGTGCAGAAACTGCAAATATTTTGGGATTTCCTGGAATGAACACGAAATCCCATACTATCGCTGTAGCTGAATAAACAGAAGATTGAAATGTTGTGATTGATTAAATGACTAATAAACACACGACTGCCTTATTCTGTGTAAGAAGCCACATCATCTCACAGAAGGATGTTTATAGTATATTCACTATAGTTTTTAACTATAGTGAATAAACTGTATTAATAAATTAAATGTTCAAGGTGTCTGAATAAATTGTGTGTGTGTGTGTGTGTGTGTGTGTATGTATGTATATATATATATATATATATATATATATATATATATATATATATATATATATATATATATATACAAACTTCTATAATAATATACAACTAATTTAAAGAAAACTAAAAACTAAACTAATTAAAGAAAATTAAAAGGCATATTGATAAGTAATATTTAAATATAATTTGTTTAAGTAAATTAAAGATGCAATATGTAATATTTTCTGTCCGCTAGAGGTCGCTAGAAGCCTATTCAAAACAAAGGCGTAGCTTGATGACGCCAAGTTTGAGCGTGGAATCTTGGGACATGTGTTCACCTCAACGGCCGGTGGAATTTAATTGGGATAGGACTTGGGAAGAAATCATGTTCATGGATGTGATTATTAACGTTTCTGTAGTATGAAGCACTTTTATTATGCCACAGTCGGCGGCGCCACTTCCGCTTTTCCAGTCATGAGTATGAGTTAAAGGTCCCGTTTTTCGTGTTTTTTTTTGAAGCTTTGATTGTGTTTATAGTGTGCAATATAACATGTGTTCATGTTTCGCGTGTAAAAAAAACAGTATTTTTCACATAATTTACTTATCTGTATACTGCTGTTTCCACTGTCATAAAAACGGGCTGATGACTTCCTTGTTCTATGAAGTCCCTCCTTCAGAGTTGTGTCCCTCCTCCTGTGTTGTGATTCGACAGCAGCTTAGCGAACCTTGCCCGGAAAGGTCACGCCTCTTACCATAACGTGGAGATGCACGCGCTCAGTGTTATTGTAAACATGTCTTTAATTTTACCCTATCAATTTGAGCCGGAATCAGACCCGGTGATTGGACTGCGGGATGAAAATAACAGCGTTTCGACGACATGGCGACAAACACACTCTACAAACGCAACTCTTGTGTATTCCTGTGGGCGGAGGTTAGTCAAAAAACTGTTTTAGTGACGTCATTAAAGAAGGAAGTAGAGGGATGTAGTCCAAACTGGCCGTTCGATGTAGGCGACTTCTGTTAAATAAAATATCTCGCTTGGCATTGAACTTTGAGCTTTAAAATTTTACAGATTTTATTTATACTCTAACAACAACATTACACACTAACTAAAGTTTGAAACATGGGATCACTAAGAACGGGACCTTTAACACTGGTCTGTTTATCTAAAAAAATCTTTTTTTCTTTTGCTTTTGCTTGTTTATATATCCTTATTGTATTTTGTGTTTTGTTTCAAATCTATTTCATGTATCCCCTGTATGTTGTGTAATAATAATAATAATAAAAATGTAAAAAAAAAAAAAAAAAAAAAAAAGGTCTGTTTATCATATTAGATAAATTTGAGAGGGTTGGAAATGATGTTATAACGTTACTCTGTGCGTTCGCTCGGCGGCTGCTGTGAGACACTTGTTTGAGACACAATGCAGTAAACTAGATCGATTTTAGAATATCATATTAAATACTGGATGGCTTGTGTTGATAAATGGCATGCAATTAATTTTAAAACATATTGTATGATGGAGAGAATTATGTATTACTGTTACTAAAAATAAAGCTGCATCTGATTATGCTACGTTAGCTATTTTACAAAATAGTGTTTTTCTCTAAGGCATGGTAAAATATGGTACTCACAAAAAAATCAAGAAAATTTGATTTAAACGACTCCTCACACGTCCCAGAGCCTTGGTTAAAATTGCAATTATCTCACGATTTACAAATAGTTGGAAATATTTGGGATATTGTAAGTACTCAAGTGAACAAAATATATAACACTGGCCTAGTGGTTTTTGGATATTTTACTGCAAAATTCTTACAGATTGCACCTTTAACTTTTAACTAAACCAACTAACCTGTACGCGGCTGATGCTGGTCCCTGCTTAATGGAGGCAGGAAACACATGGTGCAGATAGTCACTCAATAACTTCTCATTGACAATACCTGAAAAAAAAATACATAATTGGCATATCTACATAAAGAAATCATCTATAGTGGGTTTACCTGCTGTAAAATGTTTTTACAGGGAAATACCTGTGACTTTGGGTTTGTCTGTGTCGGATGCCAGGCGATAGTTGCGTCGGGACAGGGCAGTGCCACCCTTTGAGCTCATACTGCCAGCCACTAGATGGATCACTGATCTGACAAACAAACACACACACATATATATATATATATATATATATATATATATATATATATATATATATATATATATATATATATATATATATATATATGTATGCCATTTCTATGCTGGTTATTTTATCAAAGAAAGTCAGGACAAAGTTCTACCTTACATGTTAGGCAAAAAAAACAGAGACTGTACTACAGTACAGCAGAAGTACCATGATGATACAGTGACTTATCAGATAAGATGCTACATGCTTATACATACTTATGCTACATGATATTGACATGATACTACCATAATGTCTAAAATCAAAACATCGTACACGAGAAATATATATGGTAGGCCTACGTTTTTGTTAGATGATTATATATATTTGATCGGATTCAGAGTTCAAGTTAGTCTTTTTTGTAGTGTAATAGCCACACAGTCAAAACAATGCAGTGTAGACTAGAAATTATTTTGACTACTGTCTTAAACTACATTCAAATCCACATAATAACCTGCAGGTTCAATGTTTACATGCTGTATGTTTTAGCAAACATACACAAACATTTGCACAATATAAACACATACACTCCCTTTAGCCACTATCTTGCTAACATTACGGCTTTAAGGCATGAACAACATCATGTATATGTTTATAACAAACATAAATATCATTTAAGGACTGTAAGGGGGTCTAAAATGCCCAACATATGTGCAACACAAACAATATTTAATGTGTTTCACCCTCCGTGTTCAACACATATGACAGCCAGTGCTACTTTGATAATCCGTAAAATAAAATATAAACAAATAAAGCGACATTACCGCTTTTTGTTTCCTTAATTTCTCCAGCAGTATTCACTGATTTGGTGTGTTGTGTTTATTTGTGATCAGCAGATTTTGTTATTAGACTCTCCGCTTTAAATGTGTCTACAGTCGCTGCCTTTAACCATAGAAATACAACAAGCAGCAGGATGACAATCAGAAAGAACGGAGTGATAAAGTGGGCGGGGCTTGTAAGGCAAACGTTGTCTCTCATTGGTCAGATACGATGGGTTTAAAAATATATATTTTATTTTATCTTTTCTAGGTACTTTTTGCAATTCAGTATCTATTAATGTTTCATAATGCTGTTTTTTTATGTAAATTATTGTCCGAGCTGCTGTAATAAGTAGTTCGAAGACGGCGTTTACACGTGCTTTTTGTAACTATTCTCAGCGCATTTCTTGATAGACCAATCAGAAACGCTCCTGCTTACAGCATGATTTAGCGATCGCGCTGGAGGATTTGTATTTATATGTCGTCAAGTGTCGTTTTTTGAAATCAACAGATTAAAACGATACAATTTTGTACACAAAATCCTCCTATAACACAAAATACGTCCTGAGATTAGAATACGGTTAAATGTGGAAAGGGGCTTAGTTTATGAGCCATGAAGAGCCCCCTGCAGGAATTTAACTGAGTCTCTTATGGGAAACGATTTATTAGCACGTACATTTGCCGTGCAATTCCTTTAACACATACGATTCACTGCTATAGAGCGCGTTTTAGGACAAAATAAGTAGACATGAACGAAAGCGATTCATCATTTCCATAAAAAATACCACGGGCGGCCAGTGTTGTCAGTTAGTAACCGTATTATTCTTGCAAGGGACACTTGAGGTCTAAAAAAGCCGAATTCTCAAAAGTATTTGCTTATCTGGAAACACTTGTGTGCTAAAAAAAAATGTCGGGTTAAATCACTATTCATTTGATCTGTCATATGCCTAAACATGAAAATGTTTTCCAATCTGCCATAAATATAAAAATACTTCCCAGTAATCACGAGACTGTTGATCCACCGTGAACAGCGCTGAGAAAAGTAACAGATGTCACTTCACTAAACCATGCAGTTCAAGCAGCGTGTTGGTCAATTAAAGGATTAGTTCACTTTCAAATTAAAATTTCCTGATAATTTACTCACCCCCATGTCATCCAAGATGTTCATGTCTTTCTTTCTTCAGTCGAAAAGAAATTAAATGAAATTTGATGAAAACATTCCAGGATTTTTTTCCATATAGTGGACTTCAATGGCCTCCAAACGGTTGAAGGTCAAAATTACAGTTTCAGTGCAGCTGAAGTGTTCTACGTGATCTCAGAAGAGAAATAAGGGTCTTATCTAGAGAAACCATCAATCATTTTCTAAAAAAAAAAATTACAATTTTACACATTTTAACCATAAATGCTCATCTTGAACTTGCTCTCTTCTTCTTCTCTATTAGCAAAAATTGTCATATACAATATGCTAGTGCAAGTATATAACGATTAGTTCAAACTTTGACCTGAGGAGGGCAGTAATACACTTAGCAGTGTCTACACTGCAGGAATTCTAATAAAGAAGAAGAAGAGAGCTAGTTCAAGATGAGCAAATTTTTGAAAAGATGAAAAAATTCTAAATTTTTAGAAAATGAGCGATGGTTTCTCTAGATAAGACCCTTATTCCTCATCTGGGATTGTGTAGAGCTCTTTGAAGCTGCACTGAAACTGTATTTTTGACCTTCGACCATTTGGAGGACATTGAAGTCCACTATATGGAGAAAAATCCTGGAATGTTTTCATCAGAAACCTTAATTTCTTTTTGACTGAAGAAAGAAAGACATGAACATCTTGGATGACATGGGGGTGAGTAAATTATCAGAAAAATTTAATTTGAAAGTGAACTAATCCTTTAACACCTCAGTAATTACACCAAGAACATTTTAACTGAATTCACAATACACAATAAAATGTTGAGAATTATTACTTTAAGGCGTAGCGTATCTGACAATTTTGCGACAATATACAAGCTGATAACCGCCCATTTCTAATATTAAAGTGTTATAACAGTATTAAAGGTGCGGCCACATTATGGAAAAAAATGTCAAAGGGAGTGTACTTATGCACTTTCAAAACAAGCAGCTTTCTGTTGATCAACCCAACAAATTCATGTTGCCAACTTGAACCTGTGAGGAAATCGTGCGAGGCCGGAATGACTGGATTTCTGGTATTTTGCCAGAAAATAGGTTGCCACAACAAGTTTTTCACATCAAAAAAGCCTGTTATATTTTAGGTTTAGATTTGGCCTAATAATTATAATTAGATAAATATAAGATCAACAGACATATAAGAATATAGTAAATGTGTGTTTTAGGGTCGTTTACACAACACGTTTTCAACTAAGAAAAGAAAACCTTTTTATGTATTTTGGCCTTTATTTACATGACAATGTCGTTTTGGGGGCCTGAAAACAAACTTCTGAAAACTGGTTGCAAAGTGTAAGTTTTTGAAAACAATACCGTTATCGTCTCCGTCTAAACTACAAAAAAGCAAATGACAAAAAGGCGACGACATCATGCGCATGCGTATTACGCGTTAAAGGGTTAGTTCACCCAAAAATGAAAATTCTGTCATTTATTACTCACCCTCATGCCGTTTCACACCCGTAAGACCTTCGTTAATCTTCGGAACACAAATGAAGACATTTTTGTTGAAATCCGTTGGCTCAGTGAGGCCTCCATAGCCAGCAATGACATTTCCTCTCTCAAGATTCATTAATGTACTAAAAACATATTTAAATCAGTTCATGCGAGTACAGTGGTTTAATATTAATATTATAAAGCGACTACAATATTTTTGGTGCGCCAAAAAAAACAATATCACAACTTATATAGTGATGGCCGATTTCAAAACACTGCTTCAGGAAGCTTCGAGCATCATGAATTAGCGTGTCGAATAATGATTCGGATCGCCTGTCAAACTGCTGAAATCACGTGACTTTGGCACTCCAAACAGCTGATTCGACACGCTGATTCATGATGCTCCGAAGCTTCCTGAAGCAGTGTTTTGAAATGTAAGTCGTTATTTTGTTTTTTTTGGCGCACCAAAAATATTCTCGGCTCTTTATAATATTAATATTGAACCACTGTACTCACATGAATTGATTTAAATATGTTTTTAGCACCTTTATGGATCTTGAGAGAGGAAATGTCATTGCTGGCTATGCAGGCCTCACGGAGCCATCGGATTTCAACAAAAATATCTTAATTTGAAGATTAACGAAGGTCTTACTGGTGTGGAACAGCATGAGGGTGAGTAATAAATGACAGAATTTTCATTTATGGGTGAACTAACCCTTTTAAGTCTATAGGCGTGTAGTGTTTCTTTACAAAGTGACATTGACAACTACTGGCCTGGCATGAATAATACAGCACTTTTAACCGTATTCGTGGATCCGCGAACAGAGATTGTTTTGACAATGTTGTCGTCTGTACGCGAAAAATGCAAAGGAAAACTTTTTTTTGTTATCATGTAAACCCTTAAACTCATTCAATAATATTGCGTTTAACACAATGATACACAATCAGTTAGAAAAATACTTTAATTTATATATTTAACAAAGTAATTATTAGCAAAATTCTTATTTCAAGTTCTCAACATACAAATGAAATTGTACCAAACCGAGAAGGTTGAACAGAGAATACAAAACTGAGTGATAACGGTATTATTGTAACTAGTTCTGTCTAGTTGAGCTGCTGGGCTACACAGAACATCCGTTAAACCAAACAACAAATGCTCTCAGTTTTTTCCAGCCATGAGGAAGGCTCTTCTCCTGGTCACTTCCTCCTCTCCGAATTTCGACTGGAGCTGCTCAAGTTCATATGGATCAGCCAACAAGAGGATCTCATCATCCAGACGATTCCAAAGAGGCCCGTGAACCTCATGCTCATACCCATCTAGCAGATACACCCGAGCACTTATAAGGTCACCACTGGCTTTCAACAGCGCCTTGGTCACCTCAACCAGGTCTTTCTTAGTCTCTCTCATCAAGGTCTTGACATGTTCCTTGACGTCTACCAAGACTCTGGAGAGCGTTTCCTCTGGAGTTCCGCTCGCCTGGCTGTGGTTTTGTTCCCGTGACTCGGAGTCAAACATGAATATGTGGGCATTGGAAGCTGTGGAACTGGGTTCTGGACGCTCTTCCTCAGGTGCTGATGAATCCTGTTCAGCTTCTTCATGGTGTTTCTGGCTTTCTGGTTCAGCTTGGCTTTCTGGTTCCCTGGCAAATGTTGCAGGTGATGCTGCTGAACTTTCTTGTGTGTTTGAGGGCTCGACGATCTGTGCTTCACATGGATCTTCGCCTTCTTCACTTTCATCCATCTGTGGAAATACATACAAGTCATTGAAGTGCATCTTACAGATTTGTCCACTAAGGTTTACAAAGCTGAAATGCTGGAAAACTATCCTTTTACAAATGTATTTTGGACAAGTAAAGAACAAATGAGTCCATGACATATAAGAGCATCCATAATAAACTCTTTTAAAAATCTAGTACAAAAAGTGTAAAGATCTAAGAAATTGTTCAAACCAATTCAAGTTAGTTTCATATGGTTTTTAAAACCTTTCATACTATTTTCAAGAAAAGATTCAGTATCATGACATGTGCACCCATCAAGTTGAAAAGAATAATATTTTCTTTCTTAGACTTAAGTGTACACATCTTAACTATTATTTTCAAGAGTTATATAATTTTTTACAAATAGCAGGAATTAATTCATAAATATCTTGAGGGATAAATTACTTTTTGAGGGAGGTTGTAACGAGGCATTTTATAGCTTGAACTATGAATGGAGTGGCATTTAATAGACAGATTCATCTGCGATATGAACACGATATTGCGTAGCTTGTCAGTGATCTACCTGAAAGCAGGTGATGACGATTTAGCGGCAATCAGGGAACCGGCTTTACTGACGAAATGCGCGTGACAATCGCATGCGATATACAGTATATATGTATACTAACTTTTCCTCATAAAAAGCTCAAATTCTCTAATATTTTCAGAAACGTATTGACAAATGATTCTGCAGGGATCCTCTATATAACATACTTACCTCTTTTATTATTTTTTTTTTTTGGTTGCACCACGACTTTGTCAGTTTGTTGGTCACACTACATTACTTTGGTGAAAAAAAAAATGTTTTCAAATATTTCTGATAATATTTTAAAATTCTAAAAAAAAAAAAAGTTATTCATAATATTATTATTATTATTATTATTATTATTATTATTTTGAAAAATATTCTCTCTGATTTCCGGCCTGGGAAATTTCAACTTTTTTACCTTTTGTTCCAATATTATTGCAAGTGTGTAAAGATTTTCTAAGTACATTGCATAGTTGTGCTTGGAGTCAATTGTTTTATTTGTAATGGAAATGTGTGGAAATAATTTTTGGCCAGGCTGTCATTCAACAAAATTATGTATGCAAAAACAAGAAAGAACCATTGTGTAGTTAAACCTGTAGCTGTAGTTTGCCTTTTTTGCCAAATAATTTTGTCAGATAAATAAATACCTGAACCAAGTTTAGTGTTTTGTTCTTCCCTCATATTTAAAACTCATATTTAACTGTATTTTCCTCATATGTTAATGATTTAATCGAACATGTAGGGTCATTAAAGACAAATATCCCCTCCAGACATCACTTTTGGCCACTACTGTATACAAGAAATAATATTAAAATCATATGTCAAACTACCTAAATTAAAATAATTCCTAATAGGCGTATCCAATTTTAATCTCATTTTTAAATTAATAGATCCGCACAATGAATGAGCTTCATGTCACTTACGCAACAGCTTTATCTAGTCAGGGTTGGTTGATATTGTTCAATCTTACCACATCTGAGTCCTCAAACTCCCTTGCAGCTTTTGCAAGTATCCCAAGTTTCTTAGAATCAGCTGTGGAGGTTTTGCAGGTTGTTTGTTTTGTTTTGTTGAGAGATGGATGTTCACTTGATCCTAAAGTAAAGTAAAATGAAAAAGGTTTTTGGACAAAGCTCAAGGAACAATACAGTAAATAAAACCATGTAATGAAATGAACAATGTTACCATCTGGAATGTCTCGCCCCTCACAATCTTCATCTAATCTAGGTCTTTTGGACGTTTCAGGCCCTGGAGTCTCTTGTTCTTGGACCGGGACACAGGACTCATCCTGACTGTCATGGCTTGAGGCTTGTGGTGGCTCGCCTGCCGCCTCTGGCACATCTGGAGGAGAACTGGCTCTCTCAGGAGAAGGTGGAGGGTTGGTCCTAACGGCCGGACACAAACTGCTTTCTGTGGCGATTTGGGTTTCAGATGAATCTGACACAACGATGGACTTGTGAGGTGACTTTCTTAAGGTATCAGTCTCAGGTTCTGAGGTCTGAGTCACTTTCTTCTTAGATAAGGGGCTTTGAGTAAAGGAAAGAGCTTTTCTTCTAGAGGGTGTGGCAGGACTTTTTTTGGGGCTTTTCTCTGTGAGCTTATGCTGAAGGTGCTTTAGAAACCGATCCTTCATGGACTGCCAGCTATGGTCAGTCACACGCCGTTTCTCCATTTCTTTCCAAACCAGGTTGCCTTTGGCGTCATGTTGCCGCTTTTCCATGAACTTCAAAATAGCTGTGTCATCTTCAAGAGAGTAACCCAACCGCCCATTGCCCTGATGACGGGTAGCCATCCTCGTCTGGACAGACGGTCCGACGCTAATCACATAGTCATTCAGATTCAACTGTAGGTTCTGCTCTGCACAATCTCCAATGAATTTCGTAGAGATATACTTTAGTCCAGTGCTCGCCATGGCATTAGTCACATCGCCCGGATCGACCAGCAAAATGGCACCGGGCTCTTGATTTCGACACAAAATGCCTCCTCCGTTAGTTATCAGAGGGTAAAGTTGCATTTTAGTCGGCCCGGGTCTCACGTAAAAGCGCATTGAATGTCCATTGCCATCCAGGAATAATACAGGAGATATTCCACAGACCTCCTCATCTCCTGGCTTTGACATTGTGAAGATTATCTGAGGGTTAAATGTGAAAGTTAGCTGTTTTCATATTACCATGGTTTATGTTTAAAAGAAGTTATTTAGGTTTTAAGTAATAAAACAATAGATATATTATTTAAAATGATAGAAATATTATTTAAATATGATATAGACAGATATTGGTGGAACATGTACATAGTTAATTTGATGAAATGTCAAATTAGTTTGACAAAAGATCTAACAGCATTTGTTTGCAAATGTATGTGTATGAATATGAGTAACAGTTTCATCTTTTATGCCATTACAAAATTCAAGCTTTGACTCATTGTCTTGATTTTCAGCATCAAAAAGCGTTTTAAAAGCGCACATATTAGTAATAAAGTAAAAATGTAATATCCATAACCATAACTTGCTGTAGTCATAGCACCATTTACATTTGCAAATCACACAGACTTTTCCTGCTATTCTGCTTTGCAGCAACTAGCATCAATTCTTACAAAAGTCTAATATAAACTCACTGCCTGTCGAGAAACCAAAATATTGATGTGAAAAAATATATAAAATACCTGCGTTTCGCAGTCCTACAGGAGCGAGTCCAAATAATCTCTGAGCTGTGAGATATGTGGGAAAAAAAGGATCAAAATAAGAGACACGGCTTCAGCGCGCGCGAGAAGAGACGCCTGCATGAGAGCGTGCGCTGTGACTTTAATTTTGAAAAAAGACGGATAAGGAAATGTTCAATGGGTCTCAACGCGGGAAAACAATAAAAGTGAAAGTAAAGGTGCTAAAAGTAAAACGATTTTTATTAACCATTTTTAGTGATGGTGGAAACAAAGCTTTTCAAAGCTTTGAATCAATTGAACCAATTGATTCACTGTTTCGAAGCGTTCGAATGGTTTGCCGCGTGATTCATGGGTTCACAGAGAGCGCCCCCCAGCGATGAACCATTGAAATTTCGAAACGTTTCTAAACAGTTGTGACGTAACGAAGCCTCGCTTACTAAAATCACGTGACTTTGGCAGATTGACACACGCTGTGAACCACTGATTCGAAACAAAAGATTCGTAAAGATTTCATGAAGCAGTGTTTCGAAATCGCCCATCACTACTACTATTTTTAATCAACCAAAATGTATTAAACATGACAAGGATTTATATTAAATTATTTTATTTTGTTGTTGTTAGTTGTAGTAGTAGCCAAGTAGTTTATGGCCCGGTTTCACAGACAAGGCTTAGCCTAAACCAGGATTAGGCCTTAGATCAATTAGGTCATTTAAGTAGCTTTTATAAACGTTCACTAGAAAAAAGAAAAAAAAAAAACATTACTGGTGTGCATCTTGAGACAAAACAATGCCACTGACATATTTATACACATATAAACCCTGTCAGTACAAGTTACTTTAAGTTAAATCAGCTCAAACATGCATTTTAGTCTGAGACTATCTTAAGCCTTGTCTGTGAAACCGGAGGTAAGTCTTTTAATTATTTTCCTTGACAGAGGAAACATACAAAACATGCATTTTGTGAACATAAGTAACTAGTAGTATAATTAAATACTATAATTACTATAACTATACTTACATAGGTCAAACAGACTTGTCCATTATGTCATAGTTGGTGTAATGGCTAGGTTAGAGTAGGTCAAATGTCAAAGATAGATGAAAATACAAGGTGTTGTTTTAACACCTTTAAGAGAATACTACAGATCTTGCATTATCTCATGTCTGTGGAGATGGAAAAAGACATATTTTGATATAAAGGTACATCACATAATCAATTCTAATGGAACATACACCCACTCCAACTTAAGCCTAAGTATTAAGTACTTGCAAATCTTGCTGTAGTGCTGCATATTAGCATTTGCAGTATATTAATAATAATGAGTAAAAATTAAAAATCAATTTTGGCATCAATCCAGCAAAACTAATTATATTTTTTCAATACTAAAAATAGGCTACTAGCTGTAAAGTTGCTGTTTGAATATGTAAATCTGGCTGTGTATTTGGATGTAATACAGAATATTTCTTAATTTGGAATTATGAAAAAAAAAAAAAAAAAAAAAAAAAAAAAAAAACTTTTAGGGCACTTTTACATAACAATGTACTTAAACTGAAAAGCTATCTGTAATATGCATGTGCATGATGTCACCATTTTCACAAATTCACATTTTTGTAGTTTTCGTGGAGACAAATGAATGGCCAAAATGCATTAAAAGTTTTCAGTTTTTAGTTGACAATGGTATTGTGTAAACGGCCCCTTAGATAAACATTTGAATATAAATTTGAAGAAGAAAAAAAAACACTGAGATCTTGATGATTTTGTATTTTATTATATATGTGCAATAATAATTTAAATTTCTTTACCATTTAAGGGCAAGAAGTTATTTGTTTTTCAGTCATACTAGAAGACTAGTATGTTGCCTATTGCACAAAGCTGGTTTCAATTGCTACCAAGGTATGTTTGAGATTAGTTTGAGCAAACTCTAGTTTTTCAGGCTCAAGAAGGTGGATTGGTTTTTAGCGGGGTTCATTGCTATACACTACACGGCTAACCTGCTCCTGAGCAGGTTTTATTCTGGGTTAGATTGCAAACCCAAACTGGACCAGTCAGCTGTGAGTAAAGGGACATCATGTATCTGATGCAACAAAGCATATTGTATCCCTTGCTCCAAACTAAGGTTTAGAAACAACCTAACCTGCATGCAGCAAAGATGTGACACTCAGCAATGTTGAGACTGTTCGATCGTTGAAGCAGCTACAGATTCAATGCAGAAGATCCAGGCGGTCGACACCTCAGCGTCTGTCTACATAAATGTTCCGTGCTGTCTCCACACTGTTCTCTCCCGCAATCTCTCCACCAGCGGAATAGTATTTCCCCAGATGATCATCAGCTGATCATTCATCACCACTCAGGTAAGTGGAAATACGTTTACCTTCTTTCAGGTGAATGTAGAGCCTTTCTGTTACTAAACTTCACTAGACAACCATCAACTGTTTTTCCACACAGCACTCTTTGTTGTCTTTCAGTTTTCTTTGTTCCCTCACTTCATTCACACTTATTCAACCACAACTTCAAATACTACTTTTCCACTTTTTGGTTTAAACTTCTCCACCATTTATACAATTTTCTCACTTTCTCAATTATCTTTCGAAATGGGGGCAGGGATTGCAATGGTTTAATTTCTGTTTTCCTTTTCAGCACAGCTTCACTGATGATCCAGGACAAACAGTGACTCTTAAAAATAATGGGCAAGTCAGTCCTAAATTTAGGACTCCTAAATTTTTGCTCTAATAGTATTTCACAAAGCAGCTAAAATCTGTGAAAAGTTAGAGTAGTCAAGAGGACTACTCATAAAAATAAGAGTACTTTAAAGCACGACAAAAGATTTTTAAAACATAACGATTTAAAATGTACTTTAAAGCGGAACTCAGTAAGATTTGCGAAGCTCCCCCTACAGTAAATACTCCAAGCGCAGCTCTGGACTACAACGACTACAACGCTCACCAGCACAGTAGTTTTGCAAATACAGTACAAGAAAGAGGAGGTGGGTCTTTTGCAAATACAGTACACTCAATGGAGGTGGGTAATTTTCGAAATTGTCTTATAAAGTCATAATATATACATTGTTTTTGAATTACCGTAAAGCATTTTGTCACTCTCGCGTGAACGTGAACATGAGGCGAGATTGTTTCGGGTCGGTGCACCTCAACTTGCAAGTGCTGTATTCTGGCGTAGATGTGCCAGAGGGGGTTAGTGCTCGCCTCAAACACACCACTACAAGTCAATTAACCATCATAAGGACTTAGAAAACTATTTATGAAGGTAAAAAAAAGTTACTTAGTTCTCCTTTAAGTAAAAACAATAATTTTACTTTATTATAAGGTGCACTTTTTGAAAGTGTACTTAAGTGTGCTAAGTAACAGTCACAAACTCTCGCTTAAGTGGCCTTTCATTTTTAATAATATATGATCTGCAAGTACAGTTTAAAAAAAAAATACACATTCAATACTAAGTGTGCTAAAGTAATTAAATGAACTTACTAGGAAATTGTTTGGATGATAAAACATCTGCTAAGAACATAAATGTCCATGTACCTGGTCAAGGACATCAATGGTGTCACAACATAGGGTTGAGTAGATTTGCTAAGGTAAGTCAGTTCAAAGGCCAATGTAACTTATATTCTATGTGTACTCTTAAGTTTAGTTCCCATGCATCCTTCCTGTGTTTAATTCCTGTTCCCTTTGTTCCCATTGCTAGATGTTTTCTATGGTTACTCATTGGTTAATTGATCATGTTCACCTGATTCTTGATCAGTTCCTCATTAAGCCATGTATTTAAGCCCTCAGTTTGGATCCTCTCTCTGTCCTGTACTGTCTTTACATATGTGAAGCTGTTATGCTGATTCTTTCCTTCTGGATTGTTTTTTGTTAATAAAATGGTCTGAATCACTGGTTCAAAACAAATGATTTACAAAGGTTTCAAAGCTTCACAAAGCATGTTTCTAACTTGCCCATCACTACTTCTGGGTTGCCTTCTTTGGTTTTGGTTTATGTAAATAAACTAAATCTGCTGCATTTGAAATCCTCTGCTCCTCTTCCCTTGCCTGCTCTGTGACAGAGTATAGGACTAAACATGGACCTAGCAGCAGCCTTCATTATCCACTGGCCCAGTGCTCCCACTTAGATAATTCCATGTTAAATCTATTTTTTGGGCAGAAGCTAACTATTATGGCCCACTGTATTTACCAGATATGTTAAATCTAAAATGGAAAGAAGCCATTCTCCTTTGGTTGGAGTGTGCCTATTCATTGTTGATTTCCTCGCCCACAACCACCACAGACAAAAACAACATTTATTTATAAATCATATTTAAACAATATGAATTGATTCAATGTGCTGTACAGTGTAAAAACACCACATGCACAGAACCAGAGCCCATTCAGCCCCTCCTCACGCCTGCCACAGACCAAGAGCCAGAACCAAAGCCAGCTGAGTCTGACCAGGTGTGTGAGCTGGCTCCAATGTCTGCCCAGGAGCTTGAGCCGGAGGCATTTTTTGTTCTAGAGCCCAAACCTGCGCACTCTACGTGCTTGAAAAACGAACCAGAGCCCATTGCAGACCTAGAGCCCACACCTTCCAAGTCTGACCAGGTTTGTGAGCTGGTATCTATGTTCATCCCTGAGGGAGTACTGGTGGAGTTGGACATTGTGGAGCAGAGTTCGTTTCATCCTCCTATTACTGAAATCTGTTCCTCCCAATGTAAAATTGATTCCCTTCAACTTTTAAGCCCTGTCTCTGCCCCTGTCTCCGTCCAGCCACAAGACTCCTTCTTTGTTGCTGGTTCTTTCTAAGATGAAGAGATGTGTTGTACAAAACAATCATCCTGGCAACACGAGTAGTCAATTTCAATAGTTGCTAAGTGGACGCAAGATGGCGCCAGTGAGTCACAGTTTGTTAAACAGCTTCATTGTTATTGATGACAGTCATTATCAGAAAATATCAAAACAGGAATGTTTAAGAATGTCAATAGAAAACTGTACACATGCTGATTGCCATACGTTAAAATATGAGCATTAAGTAATAAGTGGATTAACATCTCTTTCTATCTCTCTCTTATGGACACATTAAAAAAGAGAAAAGATGCATATAATACGAAAATATTGATAAAACCTAGTGCTAGGTTTAATGGCTAGTTTATTTTTGTTCATATTTTGACAGGCTGGCAATCCAATTGAGCCATGGAGCTACACCACAGTATATAGCTGTGTTAGTTAAGGCAAGAACACACCAAGCTGATGGTATTTGTTTGTCGGCCAACTAAGTTTTCTCAGTGTGTTCCACACCATCGGCTGAAGTTGGTCCTCGTCTGCTTTTTTTCTGCCGATTCGACATGTTGAATCGGCGTTGGAGCTCATCGGTCTGTCGGGCCTTCTGATCATTCTGATTGGCTGTTCAGCTACTGCCATCTGCTGGTTTGGAAAGGCATTTTATCTTGCGCAGGTGCAGAACGGACTTGCTACTTGGCCGTCAGCTGTCGAGCGTCGGTTTGGTGCATCAGGGCAACTTTGGACCCAGACGCTGCCGATGTGAGCCAACCCCGCAGTCTGCTTTCATCGCCACTAGTTCGTCGGCACCGGCCTGGTGTGTTCCAGCCTTTAATATGACTAACCTTTGTGGATGTGATGTCTCATAAATTTGATGTTGATCCTGTGTCTTTCATTGTTTTCCCACATTCTGTGCATCGAGTCCGAGTCACTAACTCAAGTGCCCATCTCTGCAACACGGAACAATGAACAGAGTAATCAAGGTAAAACAGAACAGGTGATAGAACTAATTAACAATCAGGGAAACGTCTCAGGTTACGTATGTAACCATGGTTCCCTGAGAACAGGGAACGAGACTCTGCGCTGACTGCGCTAGGGGAACGTCCTCCGTGACCCATGCTCGAAATGCCAAAAATCACCACACTCCAATCCTATTGGCCGGCGACAGCCTATCACGTCAAACGGCGCGAACCGTGACGTATAAAGGGAGCGCCTGGGGAAAAGCCGACATCATCTTGTCTTTGAGCGACTGTAGCAGGCATCCCGCAGCATGGCATGAAAGCGCAGAGTCTCGTTCCCTGTTCTCAGGGAACCATGGTTACATACGTAACCTGAGACGTTCCCTTTCGAAAGGGAACTTCTACTCTGCGCTGACTGCGCTAGGCGAACGATATACCCATGCCACCATGCTAGAGGAGAATGCCAATCCAAATGTCTGGACACATATCCGGCAGTTCCAGGGAAAAACCGGGGGCAGAACTCCAAGGCTGTCAGTGACAGCATTCCCTACGGCCAACAGCCCAAGCTGAGCCTAAAAGAGGCCTTCCGAAAAAAGCCTACCAAGGCTGCTCGAGCATCTGGAACCAACACCCCGAGAGGGGGTGGTCCCTTTAAGGGAATGTGGCCAAGGAACCAAAGGAACCTCGGCCAGTCACTCGGGGGGAAAATCCATCCCTCTGCCACCAAGGAGGCCTAGCCAGATCCAGCGAAGCTAAATCTGGCCTAGCCAACCTTGTCTGATATACAGAATCTCCAAGCACAAACTCCAAAGAGGAGAGCAGGAAAGAGCGACTGCGAATGGCAGTAAGCAACTCAAACCCACACGCAGAGATGGGCATCCTGGAGAGCGGAACTCAGCTAAACGCTATGGACCCTCGTATGAGGGGAGTACAACCACTCATCCAAGGATCTACTCAGCCGTTAACAAGGTGCTGAGGAGGCAGTGCGCTAAAGACCCCTGACCCAGGGGAGCACAAACCAGCCTGGGGGCCGGTCTAACGGGAGACTTCATAGAAGTCTACAACCAAACCAGCTTAGGGAGCTAAGCACAATTACGCAGTTAACCCCGAAGGGAAGTACAAAGCTCAACCTAACAGACAGACCGTAAAGCGGGCACATAGTCATGGAGGCCGGGAAAAAGGGCCTGCAACATAACCACCAGAGAACTGAATGCAGACGGCGGTAGCCCAGGATGGCCTGTAGGGCCACACCCTATTGCATATCAAGGTGGAGCAAACACCAAGACATAACAGCTGCAAGTGCCCACGAGACAGCCCGTCCAACACAAACCAACGAGCAGTGCACTCGGTGAAGTACCTTTCTACTCTTTAAGCAAGAGGAGTACAACATACGCCATCATGCGCTAAGGAAAGGCCCCGTGGGCTTATGATCCCAGCAGGCACGTGGCATCAGCTCGTGGCAGTGTTATCAGGGTTCAGGCTGAACAGACCGACTACACAGGAGGTCATAGTCAACCCGAGACCCGGCCAGCCGGCGAAACCATCCCTTTTGCTGTCGAAGGTCAGCACGCTCCACAGGAGGCCTTTACGGCCTACCCGTCACACGCGACATCAGCCAGCGGCCACTAAAGTTCTAGGAGTAAAAATAGAACCCGTTAACTAGACAGGGAAAATATTTTAGCCTGACTAGAGCTAAAGGGAATAAACGCACAAAATACTCAGTAAAAACATCTTTTATATCAAGCTATCAAGCTAAACTCCGACATGCTAGCAAAGGAAGGCCTGAAAGTGGCCTGTAACCTTAAAAGCGCGCGGCGTTAGCTAGTGCATTTATTCAATCATGGAATGATGCCCGTACACGACCAGCGTAGCTGGGCCAACAGGAAGCTATAAGAGAAGCCTGGAGAGGCCTGCTGCTTAAAGAACCATGTGGCACCGGCCCGTGGTCATGACAGGGCCCTAGCTACAAGGAAGGGCCAGTATAACCTAAAATGTCAAATTTAAGGGAACTAACTACACAACCTGAGCCTAGGCATACACATTCCAGCAGGCAATGTAAATAAAGCTAAACAGCGTGAGCGTAACCAGCATCGTAGACCAACAGCGCTGTATCCAAAAAAGCTGCATACAGAAAGGCTAAAAACAAATAGCCAACAATCAAACAGCAATGAACCCCAGATGCTGTGGTGCAAACGACCGGGAGAGGTCGGGTAAACAAAATTCTCTACACTCATCCTGAGTGTGCGATCCAACAGGTGATGCACTCAGTGAAACACAAACCCCTTCATATATAGAGGCCGGATAAAGCCTGCTATCATAAAAAACAGGTGTAACCTGTGGCAGCACAAGCACGCTCACATAACACGCCTGCATAAAACATATGAAGGGGAAATATGGGCAAAAAAAACGGCCAGCAACTTCCTCAGAAGGAGGCCAGAACTAGGAACTATACAACCGCAAGGGGATAGTCATAACAGGGGGATGTAAACAAACATACACCTAATCTAGTTCTAGCCTAGCCGCTAGCTAAGGACTGTATGTAGACCAAGCTACACTCGGGCTACAAATTCCCAAACACACGGAGAAAGCAGCGCAAGCGACAGCATTAGGTGGCCGAAAAACCGGCCAACACATAACTGACAATAGCGAAAGCTAGTTCTAGCTATACACAGTATCAGCCGAGAAACTACACCAACGCTAAACAACAAAGCGGCCATAAAGGGCCTGCCTGTAACAGTCAGCCTAACATACAGTTATTTGCCCAAATAACCCCCCTAAAAACATGAACAGATGACAACTATATGCACGGGAAGCTATACAGGAAAAGCAAGGTCTATATTGAGAATGAAAAATGGACCTGGCTTACCTCCTGTGGCTCGTAGAACGCAGATTCCTCCCCGATTTGTCACACGGAGGGGAAAAACCAAAGTCCCATAAGCCCAAAAGCACTTTCACTATCAAGCCAGACGGCGGGCCGTCAGGAATATATTCATCATAGGCCCGCAGCATATAGATGTCACAAACGCTACCGGGAGGCGAAGGAAGAGCGAGGGCGAGAAAAAGCCCTCGCGAGAGAGGGGATCGATTACCTGCGCTGCTGGCGCCGCTCCTCGATCACCTCCCTCAGGCCTTGCTTCTTCCTTCTAGCATCTCGCCATCTCTGCGACTTACTCCGAGGAGGAGGAGGCGCACGAGCGGCGACACTTTCCCTCTGGGCCTGCCTCTGAGCCTCGGCTCGAGACGGCCCGGGATCTCCCGGCTGTCTGGGCCCAGAGCTGGATCTGAGCGGGATGCAATATCTAAACGCCGCGGAGCGCATCTTCGCCTCCCTGATCAAGATCCGTAAGCAGATCAGCCTGGTACGCCAGAAGCACCGTCATAGTGTGCAACGCCGCACCAGCCTGCAGCAGCGTAAGCCCTGCCATTCAAACGTGACGTCACCTTCAATGCTTTGGATGGCAGGGCCATCGCCGGAGTTGCCGGGCCATGGGTAGAGAGAAAACGATCGTCTAACCTGCTGCGAGCGGGTTCCCTCCTCACACGCTCCCAGGGCAGCTGCAGTCTGCTCGAGGCGCGTTCCATAACCTCCAGCAACTCCGAAAAACGCTGCGCAGGGAGGCCGAGCGGGAGCCGCGGGCTCGCCCGCTTCTGCTCTCCGGGGCTTTGGACCAAGAGAGCACTCGCTCCTGGGTCCGAGGATGTTAAAGATAAAACATCGTCGTCATCCGCCAGAAGCGCGTCCTCATCAGTCGCTTCAGCTTGAGAAAGATAGAGACCCCTCTCAAATTCTTCAGCGAGTTCCACCTGCGAGCCCCATGATTTCAATCACCGCTGAGCCTCAGCACGAGCGGGGCCGGAACCACCAGGCAGCGGTGGTGGCACTTCTCCCCTCGAGAAGAGGGCCAAACGAGAACGGAGCGTTTCCATAGAAAAACGCTCACAGTTAGCACAGGCAGCACCCTCGAGTACTGACTGTGCGTGCTCCTCGCCCAGACAGAAAACGCACAAGTTGTGTGTGTCCTCCGGTGTCAGAAAACCTGGGACAAGGATCAACACACTTCCTGAATGATTTAGCAGACATATTTTCTTTTGGCAGAGTGAAAAAGGAACGAGCAAAAGCAGTCGCGAAAAGACAAAAGGATGTCGGCTGTTTCCCCAGGCGCTCCCTTTATATGTCACGGTTCGCGCCGTTTGACGTGATAGGCTGTCGCCGGCCAATAGGATTGGAGTGTGGTGATTTTTGCATTTCGAGCACGGGTCACGGAGGACGTTCCCCTAGAGCAGTCAGCGCAGAGTAGAAGTTCCCTTTCGAAAGGGAACTAACTATGACCAGGAACACAGGCAAAACGGAACATATGACTGAAAACGAAACCCAAAACTGAACATACATTTGAAATATATTAACAAACTCTATATATGCTAAATCAAACAAGGACTAATAAGTTAATTAGACAACAGGTAAACTGAACACAATAATCACACACTGGGAAACTGGGTCAGAAATCAAACAATACATAGAATATACATGTGACAGATCACCCCCACCCCAGGAAAGGGCATCTTTGTGCCATAGACAGTCCAGAGGAGGGAGAGAGGGTGTTCTGGAGGAGGGTGAGAAACAGAAGAGGGGCCAAACAAAACCAAGTCCAAAGCAAAAGTCTTTGGGGGAGTGGAGGCTGGTAAAAGCCCATGGGGCAGCCAGAAGCAGGAGAAGCCGGATGTATACCCAGACCATGCAGTTTCAGGGCGGAGACACAGGAGGGAGGAGCCATGGTGGAAATTTGGAAGATGTAACCAGAGGTATGAACTCTTGCAACGAATGATGGAGACCCAGAAAAGCAGAGGAGACACGAAGCCAGGGTGATACTGAAGGCGGAGCTGGCGGCTCATGGAACCAAGGCAGAGACGGGGATCCGGAAGACCGCTGTGGAGCCAGTGCAACCGAGGACAACAGTGGAGCCTGGTGGAGCCAAAGGGATGGAAGGCAGAGGTGCAGCCAGTAATCCCGAGGTGGAACCAGGGTAACGTCTGACCAATGCAGGAGCTGGTGGGACGAGGGAGCCTGGTGGAGCTGGTAGCTGGTCGTCACTTTGGAGCTGAGGGAGCATTGAGCCAAGGCGAAGCCGATGGGTCGAAGGACTGATGTGGAGTCCAGGGGTCTGTGGCTGAAGGCAGAGACAGGGGATGCTCACACCAAGGCAATGCTGTGGACTGGAAGACACGAGGCGAATTAGCAGCACTGCAGGGAAACCGCTGTGAATGAGCCTAGGGGCAGATAGGGACCAGAGGAGTATGGGCTGTTGAACTATTCAGGTTTGGTAGAGGAGGCCGGAGAGGGAGGCTGGGCAGGCAATCTGAAGGTACAGAGGGCGCTGGAAATACAGGGGGCACAGGAGATACAGATGGTCGCTGGAGATACAGGAACAATTGAACTGGGCAATGTCAATGAAATAGGGCAATTTTTGGTTATAGCCTCCATAAACCAGTCTATTAAGTCCTCCTCCAAAATGTCCATTAAGTCTAAAGAGTCAACATTCACCTTACACAATGTCGTAAATATGAGTGGGGAGCTCGGGATTTTCTTTAAGCCCCGATCTGTACGTGTTGGAGGCGTGTCAGTGAGAAACATGGTGGAATACCACAATATTATAGGCAGTGACATTGTCAGGCTTTTCTATTTACAATGAAGTAAGCTAATTCCCAGCAAAAAATAGGATAGCATCATAATATAACAATATAATATGTAATGATAAAGTTTACAATGGCTTCATAAATTATTTAAAAACACAAAAAAGCAACATACAACCAATGCACATTCTTTGCTCTACATTTTCAAGTAGAAGTGTTGGTTTTTTTTGTGTGTGTAATTAATTTAGAGAAGGCACACCGCCATCTTGCTCCGACTAAAGTGACTTGAATGCACTACCATCATAAACGCGTCTTCCCTCGTAAATACGAACTTCCCAGGAGGACTTGAACGCACCATGACATACGGAATCACTCGTCTTGGATCAATACAGTTCTATCTAATCTGATCTCATCTAAATTAATTTGTGACAATGAGACCACAACTAGTGTCATGTGTAGCCTGGTTAACGGATTCACATAATGATCAATAATATAAAATATACAATGATGTGATCATAATTGACGTGAGTGGTTGAAAAAATATTTTGGATGAGCTGTTTAACCCTTACGTTCTGTTCGGGGCCTCTGAGACCCCAGCAATAAAACATGATTAAATACATTTTCCTTTTATGCATCAAGTAGAGCGCCAATTTTTTCAAAACAGCTGTCCCGACTTTCCGATACTGCATGACGTTCGAAGCTTCAAACGTCATCAATCACGTGGTACTGTCATTTCGATACAAGCATCAGTACAGTGTGTGATACAATAGTGCTTTGAAAACGGTGTCGGAGCATCTGCGCCCCAGTATCAACCGTCCCATCACTAGTTTTTATTCCATGTCTACAAGGCAGACTTTCCAGGATAGGAGATGGACTAAAAATGAACTCCCACACTTTACTGCCAGATTCTGGAAGAGGAGTTCTTCAAACAGTGGAACAAGAGGATGTGGTGCTGGTCCTTCAAAAGTCACTCTCTGTCTATAAAGCCCATTTAAAAAAAAAAAAAAAAAAAAAAAAAAAAAACAGCATTCATGCTTACACCACTTCAGCGTTTGATTCTTATCAAGTGGGGTCATTTTTTAGGATTCTTTACCCAAATCTCTGAGATCCTGACACCTTGCACTTCTGGAGACTCCAGGTAGGTGGCAGTTCTGAAAAAATGGTGGCGCTGGAGACTAAAGGGTTCCTGATAGTTTCACAGTTCATTCTTAACCTTAATTCTTATTTCTTTAGCAGTTAATGTGTCTTCTCCACCTGTTTTTGTCTGACCCTGCTGACCCAATGAGCGTTTTGCTGTCCACTGGTCATGCCTTAACTTTGCAATTTCTAATATTGCATCTGCATTGCATCCTTCTCATTAGTATTTAATAATTGACTTTTCAGTCTGAATGAAATCTTTTTGGCTCATTTTGCCTGTAAAAGAAAACCTGCCTAATAATTATGCACACCTGAATGTAAAGTGTTTTTCATTCCCAGCCTTCATGAACAATTACATATTTATAAAATGATTAAATACAAAATTAATAGTAGTTAAGATTGATGTGGTTTGGAATTGGTAAAATGTGCTTGGGGGAAAAAAAAAAAAAAACGATCAGAAAATCAACTTGCCTAATAAATCTGCACAGTGTATTTTTTATTTAGTAATAATACTGATATGAAATAAAATTCACAAAGCCTTAAAAAAAAATAAAAAATAATAATAATAATAATAATAATAATAATCGTAATCACAATATTTTAATTAAGCACAATTGGATTTCCCCCCCAAATTGTGCAGCCCTAGCAGACACAAAAAGAACAGAAGAGGTTGCATTAACCAAAATAAAGAATGTCTTCCCTTCAACACATTTATTGATGTACTGAACAATAAAAACAAAAATCACAAATTATTTTAAACAAAACAACATGTACATCTTATCTTATACTCATTTAAATATTGAACATAAAGATGGTCATTAGAACAAAGAAAACTGAAATGGTCTAACTAAAGATTCACGCATTATGCAGTGGATTGCACCGCAGAAGCTCATGAGGAGAGATGGGAACACCAACATGGGAACGCTCTCCATCTCAGTATCATGGAGGTCACAATCAACATTATACATAAAAAAAAATAAAAATAAAAATAAAAATTTAAACAGTCAGCTGTTATTCTACTTAAATCTTTAAACGTATGTTTAAAAAACAAAAAAGAAAAGTAACCTATTTTAAGAAAAAAAAAAAAAAAAAAATACACTAAATGTTTCCTGTCATTAATGTAGAGTCACGTTTGCATGATGTTGTACGTCATCACTAATTCAGACCTTGTGTGTTTTGTTCGTCTTGAACGAGACCTGTAGAACTCTGTCCCCGAGCCGGTACCCATTCAAACTGGCAATTGCTACGGCGGCCTCATCGTAATTTGTCATGGTAACAAAGCCAAATCCTTTGCACTTGTTTGTGTTGAAGTCTCGTATGACCTTTACGTTAGTCACAGCGCCAAATGGGCCAAACATCTGCCAAAGGACATTTTCGTCAGCATCTGGCGCCAGATTATACACAAAAATGCACCAGCCCGTACCAGCGTGACCCGGAAGATTGATGCCTGCCAGGCTGGAGACCCCATCAATGGACATAGGTGAGAATCTACTGCAGAAAACAAACACAGTATTTCAGACAATCACAATGAAGACCATTTTCTAAGGTACAGTAGTTTGTTGCACATTACTGATCGAACGGTGCAGCATGTACCCATCTATAAACATCTTTAAAAAAAAAACAATTTGTTTTTAAATGTATTAAGATGGAGACAATGTAAATATGAGTTTTAATGCACAGTGTAGACAGGAAATCTAGACCTTCGTTAGCAAGCTCAGGCTGTTCTGCAGCGAGTGACAGATTCAGTGAAAATAAAAGGGGCATTAATGCATTTACTCTCTCCGTGCATAATTTGTGTCAAATTTGGATGATAGTTTAATAATTCTGTTAAAACCACAAATATCTCTGACCAAATTAGTTTAGCCAGATGAAACCGCGCTGACATTCTCAACAGAAGTGATGTTGAAAACAAGCAAAGTCTGTTTTTTAGGGGTGGGAATCTTTTTGGAATCTCACAATTCGATTCAAATTGATTCTTGGGGGTCACAAAGAATTTTCATTCTGATATATGCAAATATTTGATTTTAGATTTGATTTTAAACTTGGAATTTTATTAACTCAAATTAAAATGAAACTGGAAAAAAAAAAAAAAAAAAAAATACAACCCGAATTCCGGAAAAGTTGGATGTTTTTTAAATTTGAAGAAAATTAAAACTAAAAGAGTTTCAAATCCCATGAGCCAATATTTTATACACCATAGAACATATATAACAAATGTTTAAACAGAAATTTAACACTTTTATCCACTAAATGAGCAATTTCAAATTTGAATTTCAAATTTGATGCCTGCTACAGGTCTCAAAAAAGTTGGCACGGGTGCAACAAATGGCTGAAAAAGCAAGACATTTTGAAAAGATTCAGCTGGGAGAACATCTAGCAACTAATTAAGTTAATTAAAATCAGGTCTGTAACAATTAGCTATAAAAGGGATGTCTTAGAGAGGCAGAGTCTCTCAGAAGTAAAGATGGGCAGAGCTGTGAAAGAGTGTAAAAAGATTGTGGAATATTTTTAAAACAATGTTCCTCAATGTCAAATTGCAAAGGCTTTGCAAATCTCATCATCTACATAACATCATCAAAAGATTCAGAGAAACTGGAGAAATCTCTGTGCGTAAGGGATAAGGCAGAAGACCTTTATTGGATGCCCGTGGTCTTCAGACCCTCAGACGATACTGCATCACTCATTGGCATAATTGTGTCAATGACATTACTAAATGGGCCCAGGAATACTTCCAGAAACCACTGTCAGTAAACACAATCCACCGTGCCATCTGCAGATGCCAACTCAAGCTCTATCATGCAAAAAGGAAGCCGTATGTGAACATGGTCCAGAAGCGCCGTTGTGTCCTGTGGGCCAAGGCTCATTTAAAGTGCATATTGCAGGTTAAACATTTTTTTTGAGATGAATATATAACCTTGTCCAAAAATACCATATAAAAGGGTACTGCAGGGTTTAAAAATGTTTTGCAGGACATAAGGGCATGAATTTAGTAGATAAAGTGACGGTCTCTGTAAAAAACACTTCTTTTTTTTTCAGCGTCGCGTCATTTTACGTCTCTCAAGGGAGTCGATCGCCGAGCTCTGCGTTGACTCAGTGCAGAGTAGGCTGGTATTCAGTGACAGCGGTCGTGAATTAGTGCGTTTTCTGTAGTTTTTGTATTCTATTTATCATCGTCATGGTAAATTATTGTGTTTGTGGGGGTTGCACAAACTTCAGCCTGTCAGGACATCGAGACCAGAGATTTACTAACAAGAAGAAGGACGCTGCTATCTTCCGTGCCGGGGTGTTTTGTGCAGGTGAAGAGAAGGGACTTCACTTCTGCATCTGCTTCGAAAAACGCGTTCATTATAGACCGGAGGATTATCATCCTGGTGATATGATGGAGTTCAACACTGTAATACTACTGTAAATAATGATATTAAATGAATAAACGTACACACGCGATGCTTCTTCACCGTTTTTACTTGAATCAATTTCAACACTGATGAATACAAATTATGTACACATGCATACAGTCTCACACTTACACAAAACAGTTTTGAATTATGTGCTGGTAATGTAAATACTCCAATTTCAATCATGCCATGTATATAACTGTAAACGTATACATTCAAGTTCACACAACTACATAATCATGGCGTCATATACATCCTCACACTATCAGTGAATGGGCACGGAATAAACTCATAGAATAAAGAATAAGGATAACATAACATGAAACACATACACTACCACGTTCGGCCGCCGGCGGGAGACATGATCACGGATCCGTCAGAGATGCAGCTTGATGAACACGTGAATTGTGCACCGTAAATCTTTATTATTATTATTATTTTATTTCATTTGCTAACTACCAAATCAGTCGTGATGAGAAACCGCTATATCACGTAACTTTAGTGTAGACGGATATTAACGCGTGTGACATAGGCCTGATCAAGGTTTATTAGATTCTGTTATTAGTAATCAATAACGTTACTCATAGATGACCGATAGCTTTGCTATTGCCTGATTCATGATAATTATCTGTACAACATTGTGATCTGAGCACATATCGTTAGCTAAGCTAACATCGGTCGCTGCCCTGTTCTCCACTGCTTCTCACACAACAGCTCAATTTGTCTCTTTTGACCGTTATTTTGTCTAATCCTGGTCTGTCCCTGCTCTCTTGACCACATAGCAGGCTAATTGTATGGCTGTGGTTTGTGATACGAGTATGAATAAACATTTACAATTTCCTCAGCGTCCGAACTGTCATTGCGATCCATTGTTTTCCTATTGTTTATATTGGTCGCGCTCCCTTGAGTTACGTCACTTCCGATTTGCATTTTTCAGATGCGGAAGTAAAATTCTCTCACAAAAAACGACTCCAGAAGCCTATGTAGCGTATTTATACGTGTTTTTTTCAAGAAAATCTATTTCATACATTATTTTTCTATACATTGAATCACTGAAGCTCTAACCTGCAATATGCCCTTTAAAATGGACTGCTTCAAAGTGGAAAAGTGTTCTATGGTCAAACGAGTCCAATTTTTGACATTCTTGTTGGAAATCACAGACGCCGTGTCCTCCGGACTAAAGAGGAGGGAGAACTTCTAGCGTGTTATCAGCGTTCAGTTCAAAATCCAGCATTTCTGATGGTATGGGGGTGCATAAGTGCATGTGATATGGGCAGCTTGCAAGTTTTGGAAGGCACTATGAATGCTGAAAGGTATATAAAAAGGTTTTAGAGCAACATATGCTCCCCTCCAGACGATGTCTATTTCAGGGAAGGCCTTGTGTATTTCAGCAGGGCAAAGCAAAACCACATACTGCAGCTATTACAACAGCATGGCTTCGTCGTAGAAGAGTCCAGGTGCTGAATTGGCCTGCCTGCAGTCCAGATCTTTCACCTATAGAGAACATTTGGTGCATTATTAAACAAAAGACATCACAAACAGCTGGAAACCTATATCAGGCAAGAATGGGACCAAATTCCAACACCAAAACTCCAGAAACTCATAACGTTGATGCCCAGACGTCTTCAAACTGTTATGAAAAGAAGAGGAGATGCTACACCATGGTAAACATGCCCCCGTCCCAAATATTTTGAGACCTGTAACAGGCATCAAATTTGAAATTAGTTCATTTTGTGCATAAAATTGTAAAATTTCTCAGTTTAAACATTTGTTTTGTTATCCATGTTCTATTGTGAATAAAATATTGGCTCATTTGATTTTGAAAGTCTATTAGTTTTCATTTTATTCAACTTTTCTGGAATTCAGGTTGTTTTATAAATTGATTTAAATTCATAAATCCCCTGCCTTTTAAGATTGTAGGATGTACTGTAGGTAATATTAGTTATACTGTTTATATTTGTTCCCCGGTACACTTTTGATTATTATATTGAATGTTTTGCTTTTTTGTAATGTCTGGCAACACTTCACTGGAGTTTTAATAAAGAAAGTAGAAGGAGGGAAGCTACTGTTAATTAGTAATTTAAGTAAGAGTTATTTAATAGTTTAAATTATACACACCTTGTAACCATGTTATTTTACTCTAGCCCGGTGGAGCCCGAGACTCTGCCGCTCAGCTGTTCATATTCTTCTCTCACGGCGTGAGCACACGTGTGTCTTTGTACCATTAAATTGTGATCGATTCATATGAGCGGTGAGAGATGTACCGAATCAAAGCAAGTGATTATCAGCTGGTTATCAGTGGCCCATCGTTTGTTAGAAAACAATAGGAGCTGTTGCATTCTCAATATTTAGTGATTTAGCCTTGGATACAGAATATGTTCATTTGGTTTTACAAGCAGGTATTGTTCGTTAACACAGTAACCACTTACACGTCCACGAAACGTGAAATCGCAAGCTTGACGTGCCAGCAACTATACATATACAACTATACTAAAGCTATTTTCTATTCATTAAGATATTTATATAGGAACTGTTTTTGTTAAATAAGCATCATTTGTAGTGCTCCCTCTGCTGCAAGCCTGTGCTGCTCTCTAAACTGTCTGGGTGCTGCACTGTCACTATAAGTTTTGCTTGTTTTATACTCATATTTTTCATTCCTGTTCTGGAAGGACTTGTGGAGTGGAAGGAACTAAAATGTTTATAGAATTTATGTCTATTAAGGTTTTGTTTGTATTTTTCATTCAGAAATAATAAAATGTGACTTATACACCAATGCGACTTGTGTTTTTTTCTTTTAAAGCAATGTTGACTCTGTGTGATATTTTCTCAAAAAATAAATAAAATGGTTAAAAAGCATTTTGTTGCTTTTTGCCATGGTATTCCTGTGGTTATCATGATCTATAAATATATCTGATGCTATAAAAGTAGACTTAGTCTGGAGCCCTGCCACAGTAAAATCACTAACACATTTCTTTAATAGATTGCCCACAGCAGCTCAAAGTACCTCGTACCTCTTGACTCCATATGCCATGTTGAGCAAATTATCCAGTCTGAAACACAGGCACACACACACAAAATAAAGTTACGCTCAAGTTAAAGTCAGCACCAGTGCAGTGAGCGTGTACCAGCAGGTACCTGAATCTCTGGGCCTGCTGTGCCAGCGGTCCTGGGTAGCGTCTGTTTGGTGACTGGTACAGGTGGGAGAGCAACGCCTGGCTGCTCTTCTGACTGGGGTTGTTGGCAAACTTAACCGTGATTGGCTCGGTAGCGCCTGGTGGTTTCTGACCATTCAGCCCTTTAATGGCCTCCTCAGCCTCAACGCGCCGGTCAAATCGGATGAAGCCAACACCTCTGGACACGCCTGAACAGCAAAAAAACATTTCGTAAATCTGATTAGACTAGGACTAAGTTTTGTAAATAGATATCAAATTATAACTGCTGTGCCATAGGACTGAACGGAGAGAATTTGACTCAAGACTTTCTGCTGATATTTCACGAGTATAAGCAGAACTAACGTTACTCATCATTGCGCGTTCTAGACGGTCTTTGAGTCTTTAAACCGTTCATTCAACTGCACGTTCAAAAACGCAGATTCATTCAGAGAGATGAAATGAAACAAGCTATTGAAATCATTTTAACGTTGAGCGCCACTTTATAAGGCTCAGCTGACCAGTAATGCTTCGATGCTAATGCAGAGATTTCGCTATCCTTGGACACGGCAACTTTTTTTTCACGAATATATGTCTCGGCCTGAAGGACAGACACAGGTAATCGCACGCGCTCAGTCTCTCTCACATTCACTGTCTGTTTAGGCTTGTTTAGTGCAAGTCTACGGAGCCTCTGTACAAATCACCATGGTACACATTATGCTATCATTATTACCTTATTTAATATTTAGTACACGTGTATGAAGTGTAAAACGAGAAGGACATAGCCTTTCAAAAAATAGAAAACATGCAAATATCGCAGTTGCTGCGGTTTTTGGAGTGTTCTGCGGTTGGCTCGTCAAAAGCGCGATATTACGAAATTGCGATTATCGCGACAGCCCTAAATGTGCCTATAGATGAAACGCCGCCTCTGCCGAAGAAGTCAACGCCTACTTCATCATTACAATGTGAGCCCCGCCCACTGGCGTGTTAGTGAGATGAGGAGGAGAGAAGAGCGATACAACATGACAAAAATAATATTACCTTTCAAAGGATCTTGATTCTAGGAATATGTTTATTTATTTTCAACAATGTGAACGTCTCAGTTGAGCTTTATTTCTATTCTGTACATTTCACTGTGGATTCTTTGGTAAATCAATCGCATTTTGGCGCAGGCTTAGCAAACAGACTTTTACGATATTGACTCGACAGTAATGCAAGTAACTGTTACTCCTACTGTTCTAATGCCTGATCTGATATGTAATGATTCATGTACAGTCAGATGTTCTTTGTCAATGTGTCAGTAAATCAAACTAGTGACTAAACGGTCAACTTCACATTGATTCTTTTAGTAGGATGAAAATAATCTTATTTAAATAGTGATTAAATTATATAAAGAAAGCTATCAAAGCCCTTTGCAATCGTAGGAGCTGTCAATCAAACAGTGCTTGCTGGAGCTGTCAATCAAACAGCGCAAGTTTATCAGTGACTGAGTTCTGGACTTGCGCCAAAACTCCTGTTTTATTCAACAAATCTCTTAGTTATATCGAGTTTGCACTGTTAGTTATAATGAACGCATTCATTAGTGTGCAGAAATTGAGTTGCAATGACGAGATCACCGCTTTCATGCGCTCAGCAACATGTCTGTGATCATATTCATCACTGCATTCTTTCATGCCACAATCTAAATATAATGCCATAGACTAAATGTAATGCAACACTTTTCATGATAAGTTAACCTTGAAAGTGTAATCGTAAACATGCTAAAAGTTTGAAAGAGTAATACTTGGCTATTTCAAATGAAAAGATGTCAGCCAATCACAGCATTGGGCATTTGCACTGCAGTCTCACAGCAGACACGCCCCTTAAAACAGAGCGTTCAAACCAGAGGGCTAAAATCAGGGTAGGAAAAATGCCTTTTATTTCTAAATTATAACAATTTTTGATGTAAAAAGCATACTAACATTAAGTTCACCCCAGGAAACAAAACAAAACAATGCAGTTCATGACCCCTTTACCACCATGAAACACTCCAACCAGGGCATTACTGAGCTCCTGGACAGTCTGAGGTGCAACCTGGCATCGTCGGACGGAACGAAATATAATGTCCCAGAGGTGCTCTATTGGATTTAGATCAGGCAAGCATGGGGGCCATTCAATGGTATCATTTCCTTCATCCTCCAGGAACTGCCTGCATGCTTAGCCACATGAGGCCGGGCATTTTCGTGCACCAAGAGGAACCCAAGACCCACTGCACCAGTGTAGGGTCTGACAATGGGTCCAAGGATTTCATCCCGATACCTAATGGCAGTCAGGATGCCATTGTCTTGCCTGTAGAGGTCTGTGCGTTCCTCCATGGAAATGGCTCCCCAGACCATCACTGACCCACCACCAAACTGGTCATGCTGAACGATGTTACAGGCAGCATGCCTTCTCCACAACTTCTCCAGACCCTTTTACATCGGTCACATGTGCTCAGGGTGAACATGCCCTCATCTGAAAAGCACAGGGCACCAGTGGCGGACCTGCCAATTCTGGTGTTCAATGGCAAATGCCAATCAAGCTCCACAGTGCCAGGCAGTGAGCACAGGGCCCACTAGAGGACGTCGGGCCCTCATGAAGTCTGAAGTCTGTTTCTGATTGTTTGGTCAGAGACATTCACACCAGCAGCCTGCTGGAGGTCATTTTGTAGGGCTCTGGCAGTGCTCATCCTGTTCCTCCTTGCACAAAGGAGCAGATACCGGTCCTGCTGATGGGTTAAAGACCTTCTATGGCCCTGTCCAGCTCTCCTAGAGTAACTGCCTGTCTCCTGGAATCTCCTCCATGCTCTTGAGACTGTGCTGGGAGACACAGCAAACCGTCTGGCAATGGCACGTTTTGATGTGCCATCCTGGAGGAGTTTGACTGCCTGTGCAACCTCTGTAGGGACCAGGTATCTCTTCATGCTACCAGTAGTGACACTGACCCTAGCTCAAGTCCCTAGTCTCAAGTTTTGACTTAAGCGTCAAAAATTTTTTAGTAAAGAGTAGGACTTTTTATAAAGTACAAGACTGATTCTTAAGTGCTGACTTAAGTGTTGTGAACTAAGGACTCCAATGATGTCAACTCAAAATGGCCACCCTCAACCTCTGAATCAGCCAATAGCGAGCCTGGCTGCAAGGGAAAAATCACAACAGCACAGCACCAATAATTTAATGTTATTATAAAAGAAATCATTTAAAATGACACTGAAACGTTTTAATATTTCAATTTATTTTTTAAAATGGCTTTGCATTGTGCAAAATTATCCCAAATTAGTATTGATGGTGTGGAATCTTTTTCTATTGATATATGTCTCCTCATTTACAATTGGAGCGATGATGTGAACACGAGTTTCATCAATGGCTCCAACAACTCCAGGGAAGCCCACAGTGAACATAAAAGTTGCTTGCTTTTGCCACATGGTTTGATGTTCAGTTGGAAAGTCAATGTTGGAAAGTCTCCTCTTTGCTGCCATCTTGTTATTCCTAACTAGGTTAGGAGACCTCTGCAGCTCTCCTAAATAATTTAAGAGCCAAGACCTAGTCTTAACCCTTAGGAACCATTATGAAACATACTTATTCTTAAGTCTAGGAATAAGAATAAAATGATGTCAATCTTAGAATTGACACAATTAAGACTAAAATTTTATTCTGAGCGGCTTTATACATACGGCCCCAGGAGTTTAAATGACTTGATGCTATTCTCTGAATAAAAAGTGTTCCTTTAATTTTTTTGAGCAGTGTACAATCACTTGAGATATGCATAATCATGTATACAATTTTTCTATGTAATCATATTCTTTTATAGTGTTTTGCCTATGCATCAATTAAACTCTTCAAATGAATGTTTTAGTATTACTTAAAGGGTTAGTTCACCCAAAAATGAAAATAATGTCATTTATTACTCACCCTCATGCCATTCCACACCTGTAAGACCTTTGTTAATCTTCGGAACGCAAATTAAGGTATTTTTGTTGAAAATGTTAAGAGTGACTGAATCTGCTCGGAAGAATGTCACAGCCGACCCGATCGCGAAACGTGTTGAATATTTACAATTCGCAATCAGGGCGGCTCCGATCAGAAATCCTAATGTGTGATGGGAACCCCGAGGACAAACACATGCACGCTCTGGAGATTATCACATGAAACAAAACAATATTCAATTAGAAAGTGAGCTGACAGAAGACGGAAGCATAAACACAGTCATGGCGCAGCACAAAGTTAAATGGATTTGGACAACAGAGATGGTGGATCAGCTTGTAGATTTGTGGCAACAGCACGATATTATTCAACGTGTCCTGTAAAACATACCAAAATCATTCCAAACACTATCATCGCAATTTCTTCCTGCATATCGTCCTCCATGTTTATTCTGAAGTCTTGAGAGATTTTGCGAGATTTTGCATGTTCACAGTCAGGACTCTTTGTCACATCACAGCATGGCACACCACACACTATAGGAGCAAAACGGTTAAATCTGGGATTTTTTTGTCTTCATGTTTGTGGTCTCTCACATTTTGAAAATCTTATAAGATTTTAAAAATCTTTTAGCGTGTACCCAGCATTAGGTAAAACATTTTTTTTTACCTTTCAGGCACTTTTGGGTCCCTTAACATGTTCTAAAACTCTTGAGACTTTGTACACATGTAGGAATCTGTCACGTCACATTAAAAAGCGTCAAAACTGCATTTTTTGTTTAAATTTCATGATAAAATTGACAGAACTTGAAAGATGACACTTTGTTTCTTATCAAAAGTAATAAACCGCAAAGCTTATTGTGGATAATGGTGTTTAGGCTACAATGCTGTATTCATCATGTAGATCCAATGGGCTGGGTGGGGCAACAGGGGGCGGGGTGCTTTCGGTACACCATGAGAGTATGGCGGTACGTACCGTGGGCAGTGTATCATGGTTTGTTGGCTCGGTTTGAATATCATTACATCCCTAATACATACAGTATATACACAGCAAAATCCCCAGAGTTAAATCAACTCTGCTCAGAGAACATATGGTCCATTAAAATAACACTGAAGCAGAGTTAAAGTTAATGAGATAATATGCTGTTTGTGGAGTTGTTTATTCAGATCTTGAGAGATTTAATGTATTTTCTCTTCAGTTGATTTCATCTAAGGCTGTGGCTAGAAGTCATTTGTAGTTATTGTGTTTCTCTTCAGTGATTCTGCTTGTTAACAGCAGATGTTCATCACTAATGTTAAATCATAACTTAATCACTTAATTATCTAATTAACTTTAACTCTGCTTCAGTTTTACTTTAACACTATATAGAGAGGGACCATATGTAATCTGAGCAGAGTTGATTTAACTCTGGGGATTTTGCTGTGTACATGCACACAAAATTCTGATAGCAATATGACACTTTAGCGATTTATGGCAGTTATATTTTAAATGTGTTTTTTATTTGGCCAAACACTGCACACAGACAAGTGCATGACCACAGCATGACGCAGGCAGTCTGATCTTACCTGTGACCTGGTCTACGAGAATCCTAGAGGTGATGATGCGGCCGTACTGTGAGAACAGCTGCTCCAGCTCTTTCTGGGTCATAGTTTTAGGAAGACCGCTCACGTACAGGTTCGCATCACGGATAGATGCTGAGCTCGGACGAGCATACGACACCTGGACACACACAAAACAATGTAGAGTCATGTCATGGGCACAGACCAACACACATGAGCAGTATATCTATGACAGCAGCCTCATATCAGACAGACCTTACCTTGATGGTTTTGGTCTGCAGTCTGAGTCCATTTAAAGTGTTGATGGCTTTCTCTGCATCTTTGGGTTCCACATAGTTCACAAAGCCGTAACCCAGACTCTGACCTACACGCGCACACACACACACACAGACACACCGAGGTGAGGATTTATAAGAATTGCAGTGCATTATGGATCTGACTGTCACAGGACGTATGCTGTAATGTGCACACAGGTCTGTGAGGTGAGCTGCTGATGGTGACGTGTAAAGCCTCCATATGAAAAGTGTCTAACCAGGGACCAAGCCAATTTATCCCAGTGAATCAAATCTTTTGAATCCTTTCCTAGAAAAATAGTTCATTGATGTGTTCATGTGTTCAGACTTTTTCTGCAGGTGAACAAATGAGGGAAAAAAAAAAAAAAAAAAAAAAAAAAGTAAATTATTCACTCGCAAAAGTTGAAACACCGATCATATTTGGCATTTTTCAGTTCAAATCTCAACATAACAGACTGTTACGTAACAGTCGGGGTGTACGCCCCCAATATTTGCATATGCCAGCCCATGATCAAGCCATTAGACAAGGGCAGAACGTCTGGATCTGTGCACAGCTGAATCATCAGACTAGGTAAGCAAGCAAGAACAATAGTGAAGAATGGCAGATGGATGGATGATCCATGATAACATGATATTTTTAGTGATATTTATGAATTGTCTTTCTAAATGTTTTGTTAGCATGTTGCTAATGTACTGTTAAATGTGGTTAAAGTTACCATCGTTTCTTACTGTATTCACGGAGACAAGAGAGCCGTCGCTATTTTCATTTTTAAACACTTGCAGTCTGTATAATACATAAACACAACTTCATTCTTTATAAATCACTCCCACCGTGTGTAATGTTAGCTTTAGCCACGCAGCATAGCCTCAAACTCATTCAGAATCAAATGTAATACATCCAAATAAATACTGTACTTACATGATCTGATGTATGCAAGCAGCATGCATGACGAACATCTTGTAAAGATCCATTTTGAGGGTTATATTAGCTGTGTAAACTGTGTTTATGCTGTTCAAGGCAAGCGCGAGCTCCGGGGGAGGGGGAGCACGAGAATTAAAGGGGCCGCAGCCTATATATAGCCGTGTTAAGTTAAAATTTAAAGTTATTTTAAAATAACCTGTCTCAAGAAGATGTAGTGGTTATTACCATTAATTTGCGCCCTGTCTTTTTGCATTCTCTCTAGAGTGAACATGTCCTGTATCTGTCTGCACTGCCTTGCTAGTTCTTGCTAGAGTGAACGTATCATGTATTCGCGTCCGCTCTAGTGATCACCGTTTTAATGATTGATCTGTGTTACTTCAAAGTACTTGTCTACATTCCTGGTACCAAAATCATATGTAGCTAGTGTTATGTTGTAATGCTTAATATTTGAAACAACCCAATAAATTTATTAAACATCTTACCTTTGGGGATTTAAGACAGGTTGGAGGTTATCCAAAAGTTATTGATGATGATTTTTAAGAACATTCTTAACAGGATTATGAGTACTATTTTGTTTTAAGAAAAATTATTATGAAAAAAAACAACAAAAAAAAAAAAAACTACCTTTATTTTCTTTTATTAAACATTTAGTATTTTTGTTTTAATTAGATGTTTAAATATTTATTTATCAGGTTCGAGAAAAGTCCCCGAGCCAAGACTCAAATTTGGACTGAAGTACAACTGAAGCTCTGCCTATACGAGGCTATCGGCTTCAACAGATATTTTATATATATATATATATATAAAATCATACGCCACTGACTTAGTGAATGCAGTTCAGCACTTCCGTGCTTACTTCCGATCGCCAGCTCAGTATTGGCCAGCTCCTTCGTCAGCATCACACGCATGCATTGTGGGGCTTGCGTGAACAGCATTGGCCAAAACTGAGCCGGCGTTCGGACATAAACAAGGAAGAACTTAACTGCGTTCACTACGTCAACTGCGTACAAGACTGACAGGGAAGAGAAGAAATTGTTGAATAAAGTTGTTATTTTTGTTTGGTTTTTGTGCACAAAAAGTATTCTTGTCGCTTCATAACATTAAGGTTGAACCACTGTAGTCACGCTGACTATTTCAACCATGTCTTTACTACTTCTCTGGACCTTGAATGATGATAATTGTGTTGCTTTCTATGGGGGATAAAAAAAAAAAAATTCCATCAAAAATCTCTTAATTTGTGTTCCAAAGACAAAGGTCGTAGGTGTTTGGAACGACATGAACTAACACTTTAAGTGAACTGGGTTTGGTTCTTTTAAAATGAACTATATGTGAAAACACCCTAAGGCTACAAGTGCCATGATTTGTTTTTATAAGCTGCATCTGAATTAGTATTTAGATATATTTACTGACCAAAACACATTGGTTACCAAAATTCTTCAAAATATCTCCATATATTTTATGCAATAGAGAGAAAGTCATACAGGTTTAAAACGACATGAGGGTGAGTAAATGTAAATAAAATTCATTTTTTGGGCAAACTATCCCAAAAATATGATTTTTTTTTTTTTTTTTAAATGAAGTGATACTATAAATAAGAAACAAAAACTGCCAAAAGGTGGCGGTAAATGTCTAAATGAGTAAGTCACTGAGTCACTCAATTATTTGATTCGTTCAAAAGGATTCATACAGGAATGAAGTAAATTGGTAAAATGCTGTCAAAATTAGCATGTTAACGCATGCGATTAATTTCAGTTTAACGCGTTAAAAATATTTAACGCAATTAACGCAGCATCCGTTTTTCCGTCATAAGTTGGCTGGCATTACATTATATGATCACTCTCTTATTCACTCAAATGCTTTTAAACTATTCAAGCGCTACAAGACAAATGAGAAAGCACTGTCTGTGAACGTCATATCTGTGTGCCACACATGCGACTCGTGTGCACAGAAAGACGCATGCCAATATAGAGTTCTTTCACGCTTAACTCATAGAATTATGCCAAAATGCCCCTTTTGAGTAAGAGCAGTCTTAAACAGTGTCGGGGGTAACGCATTAGGCCGGGTTCACACCGCAAGCGGCAGCAGAGCGGAAGCAGCGCGTGAGCGTGAACTGCAGCTGCAGAGACGCGCGAGTATTCACACTGGAAGCGTTTGTACAGCGTCACAGCAGCGGCTCGAACCTACATATAAAGTGAGCATTTCTTTACAAAGACAGCTATAAATTTGTTTTTATAATTGGTCATTGTTAAACTTGATAGTCTTGAAAGTTTGTTAACATGCAAGGTGTACAACACTCACATATAAACGTAAAATAAATAAATAAAAGCCTCGTATCATCCATTGCTGCACACGAATGAGGTAAGCTTTGTGTTTTACACCATCTGATGCATGAACATGTTTACAAGACCGCAAACTCGGCGAAAAAGACAGCAAACTCGGGTTTGATTTGGGTATGCAAGAGCCTAAATTGATGTCTGTGTAATAACTAAAATAATGTTTATATATCATATTTTCTGGCTAGTTTAGTTTAGTTTTCTATAATATACCATACTTTAACCCAAACTGAATAATTAAAAACAAGTTTAAATTAGTAAATCTTCTATAAATATTTTTTAATATTAATTTTCTCTCCTGACATACTTCAGTTCTTGTTAAAACACACTAGATATGCTTATTCTGTGCATTTTGAGCACTTTTTTGTGTGAAATCATATTTTTGTCCATCAAAGATGTACTTTCACTTTAATTGAGCGTTAGCAGCGCAGCAAAAATAGACCCAGCGCCGAAACGATCGCGGCACTGCTACTTCTGCTCTGCGCTACCACGCAGCTTCTGCGTGCGGTGTGAACGCTCTCATCTGTTAACATGGGCGCCGAAAAAAAATACGCGCTGCTTCCGCTCTGCTGCCGCTTGCGGTGTGAACCCGGCCTTACAAATAACTTGAGTTATGTAATCAGATTACTTTTTAAAGTAACTAGTAACATTACTTTTTCAATTTACAACAAAATATCCAAGTTACTTTTTCACATTTATTGACTGACAACTCTCCTGTCCCCATGTTGAGAGAAATAAACTGCACAGGTGTTGTTTGCACTGTGTAAACATGGATATTAGTTCTAGACTAAATGTGAACATGCATTTACTCAACTCACTTGCACAAAAACATTCAGTATTCCTCAAAATGAATAAAAACCGTAAAAAGCAATCTCAGAATTTTATGAAAAGCTGTAATTAACTATATTAAATTAAACAAAAAATATATATATACATTATGTATTTAATCTCACTTTATTAACCAATGTCTTTGCTGCTGAACTTCAATGATTTAATTCAACCATACTACTAAAGAAAAAGTTACTTTAGATTAGATTTAGAAATAAGAGTGTTGAACAGGGTTGCCAGGTTTTCACAAAAAAAAAAAAAAAAAAAAAAAAAAAAAAAAAAAAAAAAAATCGCCCAATTGCTATTCAAAACTAGCCCAAATCACAGTAACCACAGTAAAAATCGTGATGCAGGGGGTAAAATCTGCATTTTCGGAGGGGCTCCCCAGGTAAAAGTTGAATTCCAGGGGCTAAATATCATGTTATTTGGGGTCGCTTCAACCCACAGACATGAAAAACAACCCACGGCAACAGTTTAAAAAGTAGCCCAATTCCACGGAAAACTGCGGACTTGGCAACGTTGGTGTTGAACTTCCTCCTCCTGTATCCTATTCTTCTTTAATACAGAATGCCAGCACAGCTAAAAGGTTTGTTTGAGCTGCGCCCTCTACTGTACAAGCGTAAATATGCATTTTCTTCATCCTGAGGCTTATTCATTTCACTTGTGAAAGGGCCTTAACATTTGCCAAAAATATATATATTTTTGTTCTTATTAAACAAACAAGCAAGCCGAGCCCGGGCAAGAAAAAGTAATGTAACATTACTTTTAATGAAATGTAACTAACATAATTAGTTACTTTTTAGGGAGTAACACAATATTGTAATGCATTACTTTTAAAAGTAACTTTCCCCAACACTGGTCTTAAACGAGTTAAATAACGTCTTAAATGAACTTAAAGAGTTGTGAGAAAATGAGATGCACGTCAGATCCGCATCATGTTTAGCAGTGGCAGGCCTTAAAGTGGCAGCAGCTTAATCACACCTGAGACCATTCATGTGTGGGGTTGCTTCTCAGCCAAGGGAGTGGGCTCACTCACAATTTTGAACACAGCCATGCATAAAGAATGGTACAAAAACATACTCTGAGAGCAACTTCTCCCAACCATCTAAGAACAGTTTGGAGATGAACAATGCCTTTTCCAGCATGATGGAGCACCTTGCCATAAGGCAAAACTAAGTGGCTCGGAGAGCAAAACATCGAAATTTTGGGTGCATGGCCAGGAAACTCCTTAATCCCATTGAGATCTTGTGGTCAATTCTCAAGAGGCGGTTGGGCAAACAAAACCCCACAAATTCTGACAAACTCCAAGCATTGATTATGCAAGAATGGGCTGCCATCAGTCAGGATGTGGCCCAGAAGTTGAGGTCTTGAAAAAGAAGGGTCAACACTGCAAATATTGACTCTTTGCATAAATGTAACGTAATTGTCAACAGAGCCTTTGACACTTATGAAATGCTTGGAATTATACTTCAGTATACCATAGTAACATCTGACAAAAAGATCTAAAAACAATGAAGCAGCTGACTTTGTGAAAATTAATATGTGTCATTCTCAAAACTTCTAGCCATGACTGTACTCACAGAGAACAGCTTAATCTCAGCCAGTGCTTCAGGCACGCTGTGATTACCTACAGGCAAATCACAGCCGTGCTGATATACAGCCATAATCGCACATCTATCCATCCATCCATCCATCCATCCATCCATCCATCCATCCATCCATCCATCCATCCATCCATCCATCCATCCATCCATCCATCCATCCATCCATCCATCCATCCATCCATCCATCCATCCATCCATGTTCTGTAAGATACTTAGAGCATCATCAAAAAAAAAAAAAAAAATTCCACATCGGTCAACCATAATAGATGATTCACAAATGAAAAATCATTACAGAGAAAGCCGTGAATACCAGTGATTTTGTCTCGCACAAGTTTGCACGACTCGATCTCTCCGATGCTGCCGAACAGACTCTTGAGCTCTTCCTGTGTCATGTTCTGTGGGAGGTAGTTCACGATCAGATTGGTTTTACTGTCCTCAGTGCCGTTGGGCATCTCCACAGATGACGTGCAGTTGTTAGAGACATTGTTGGGACAATTGCTGGTGGGACAGCTCGGCCCATTGGACAGCTGGGTCTCCATGGCTGTGATTACCTGCTATAATGCACAAAAACACATGGAGTGAGTACAGGACAGACAAGAGAGCTCAAACAGTGATAATTTTGACAAAAAACAACTGTGCTTTATCTGAGGAACAGAAACAAATGCCTAATTTGACTTCAGATTAGGGCTGGGCGGTATGACAACATGTATCGTTACCACAGTATAAAATCCATCGTTAGAGATTTTGCTATATATTGTATTAAGGCTGTCACTAACGATTATTTTTGTAATCGAGTAATCAATCGATTGTTTTGATGCTTAATCGGATTTTTTTTGTAGTGATAAAAGTAGAAAATGCATCATGTACATTATGTAATAAATGCCTGCAGAGGGCACCAACGGCCAAGTGATTATTGTTGTTACACAGCAGATCAAATCCTTAATATTGGCCAAATATTTACCCAAACAAACAGCACGTGCAGAGACCGAATTTGTGAAAAGCTTCTGTGAATGGAGCTGCTCTGAGACAGAAGAAACTTGTAACCTGTGCACATGTAAATAATTGAATCGAACCAAATAATTGAATTGAATCGAGAAATCGTGACAGCCCTAGTATTGCGGTGTAAATATACAGCACTATTAACACTTCAGAGTCATGAAATGCATGAATGCGAACATAAAGAGCCGGACGTGTTTGATGTTAAAAAGAGTTATAAGCACAATATATCCTGAAAGAGAACATGGTGCTCGTGCTGAATGGCACACTGCCAAAGTGCACACACAGAAAGCTGCCTCTCTCAGAAGGCAATCGTCAATTTGGGATGTGCTAGATATTTAAAAGTGTTATTGAGCACAATAAGCAGTGAAAAAGAACTCAATGCAGTGTACATGCTGACACACAGCGTCAATGTGTGCACAGAAAGCCGCGTCTCTCAGCATGCTATCACAAATGCAGTTCTTTCACATCTCATTGTGTTCTTCACATCGCATTGTCAAAATGCCCATTGTGTGGAGTATTCATGTAAAAACAACCAGTTATGTCTCAAGTGAAAGTAAACAGCTGGTTGTTAGTCTCTGCCTCATACGTCACGCACATGGACAGTTGGCTGAACGTCTGATGCGTATGGCACACAATTTGGAACACTTCAAGATTTTCAAAGTCGTCATCTAATTGGTTGAATTCTACAGTATGTCTGGGAAATGTACATGTTGCCTTGTTTAACGGTCTGCCCGGAAACAAAGATGCCGTGAAAAACTGTGATTGGTTGCTTTACATGTCAATCAGACAGCCTCTGGGAGGTCCTTAGCCAATGAAAGCTGCTATGGAGTCCAGACCTTCTGCCATAAGTCTGAAGTCTACGCGAGACTAGTTGGGTGTAAACCGGATATTTATCAGTATAGTGGATCCATGCTTTTGGTCTTAAAGTGACAGCAGCCTAACATACCTCTCTGCTGCTCTGTCATTAATGTGAATCAATCAAAATAGAAAATAACTTACTGCTCTTGACTGAGTAATTTTTATTTTTAGCTTTAGTATTTTATATTTAAACCAGTGAAGACTATGCAATTTTTTTTTTTACATTTGATTATTAAATTTCTGTGCTAATTCTAACTACGTTAAATAAACCAATTGTACCTGATTTTTTTAAAATATTCATATTTTTGTTCATTTGTATTTGTCCTATTGTTAGTAATTTGCTTTTTTCTTATTTTTAAGAACAGAAATTAGATAAAATAACAAAACAACTATATTGTGAAATTTCTCGGTATGAGAAATTTTATTCCTCGGTCATATCGCCCACCCCTACTTCAGATCATTTGAAATATAGTGTACAAATCATACTGTGCTTTTCTGTTCACATCTGCGGTCAATTTGATTCCAATTTTGATTTGATTTATTTTTCGTATATAAGCTATTTTGCTTACCTAGAAATAGATCATTCAAATTATACCAAGAGCATTATGATGTACATTAGGGAAGTTTAAAAATTAACAGGGGAGTTTGTGAGTCTGTTGAATAATAAAAAAATAAAATAAATAAATAAATAAAATAAAAAAATAATAAAAAAAAACACAAACAGCACCAGAACCAGTGTCATTCCCAGAAGGCACTTCCACAAACAGGGTAGAAATCGGTAATTGATGATTATCATTTGTTTCAAAGCATTGATTAAAGCCCACATTTCTTTTTTTAAACAGAGCTATTTGAACTGGTTATTTTTTCATATAAAATTAAACGTCTTAAACCTAATTATGTTACTTAAATTATGTTACTTTATGGAAAGTAATGCCTTATGTACTTTTGCATTACTTTTGCTCACCTGGGCTTGGCTTGCTTGTTCTTTAATAACAACAAAAAGTCCTATTTTTGGCAAAAGTAAAGGCCCTTTTACACCATTAGTGAAATGAGTAAGCCTGTATTCTGTATTTTCAGGTACAGAATCATGAATATTTATTCTGGTGTCACCATTGTTTTAATGTTTTAAGAAGGTCTCTCTTAGGTTTCAGCTATCCTAATTGTAATTTCATATTAAAATTCAGTTTTATTGTTCAGTGACATCTAGATCTACATCAATGAATGTGTTGGTTATTTTCCCCACTCTAGTTAGAACATGATGGCTGCACAAATGGATTTTTAAATGCCGGTGGCATTGTCATAGTACTTATTGTGGTATTGTAATTTCAGGGAAGAAAAATATTCTACAGACATAATCGAAATGCGGGAAACTGCTTACCTCTTACAGGAATGCGGGACAAAACTCCCAATTTCAGGACTGTCCCGCATGGTCACCCTACCCATGACCCCTTTAAAATTGTGACACAGGAAGTGATATTTGGACCCATTCTACAGCATAACATGTGTGATGAATACATTATCGAAAGGGAAAAAAAAAAAAAAAAAAACCTGCATTTCTTTTGTTTATAGAAAATAAGTTGATAAACACAAACCATCATCTGATCCCTAGTACACTGCGTTCCAAATTATTATGCAAGAGACAAATCAGTAAGATTTCTGTACAATAAACATTCAGATTTTAGTTTTTCTAAGAAAATGTTTGTTTGTTTATTTATCCATGTCTTTTTAGATAACTGGTATCAATCTCAGACAAAATAATTTGCCAGGTCTATGGAAACCCTACTTAGAGGTTGTTCCACATTATTAAGCAAGTCACAGTTCTCATGCAATATGGGGATGAAGAAAGATCTTTCTGAAGATGAAAAGCATGAAATGGTGCTCCTTCATATAAAACAATATATTGATTTAGTTTTTGTAAGTCACTTTTTGTCAAGAAACAGTATGCGTGGAGGCGTGAATCTGCATGAATAATGGGCCATTTACACCTGAGAAGACAAAAGAATCACATAATAATGACCTGAAATGACTTGCATATTAATGAGGCCTTTCAGTCAGGTAGGCTGTGAAAAAACCCTCTGTAATAATGTCTCAGCTCAATTTAAAATAATGGTATTCTATTATATTCTTTAAAATATAATGTATTTCTGTGATGCAAAGTGTCTGAACAATTATGTTACCTCTATGGCATTTCATATAGGCTTTTAGCTTAAAAGCATGCACATTTGGAGAAATATTGATGGATTCTTATATGTTTATGTCAAATTTCTATACAGAGGAGTAATATTTATTCTATATTTATTCTATATATCATCACTATGAGTGCTGGATACTGTGTTTTCAATTCATACTTGCAGCCGGAGGGCGCTCTGTGCACCTTTAGGCCACAAATCCATATAAAGAAGAAGAACCAGGAACTAACTGCATGTCTTCTAGAGCTCGCTAACCATGGCTTTAACATCCAGATAAACACTTTTCAAGATAATAAATACACGATTGAGACGATGTATGCATGTATTGCTTCTGAATTTGCATCTGAATAGCGCTTGTTTTGTGGGCGTGGCCGCATTAGCGGATAATGAGCTGAATCACTGACTTCTGACATGGCTCTCTTTTCATACAGATTACGTAAACAAAATGTTTGTTTTCGATTTGACTTGAACGATTTAAAACCTGACATTTCAACATTTTTTTAGACATAAGTCTAATTTTTTTGTCATTAGTATTCACTAAGTTACAGTTCATTTTCTGAGAACTATCAGATTGGACTTCGTTCAGAGGGAGACGGGAGATCACGCATCATGTTAGTTTTCTTTATTTTACAAAAAGCACAACATTTTGTTTTTACTCTGAGTGTACACAAATGAAAGAAGATATTCAACAGATTAAAATGGTGTATAACTCTTAATTGTATGTGCAACACTGACGGAGTATTTTGAGTCTCTTTCACACTGGTAAGAAAAACAATGCGGTGGTATCGATACCTCAGACCTCAGAGTGTTAAGTAACAGACAATTTTTTGACTTTGTAATCTTTAGGTCTTCTTTGTAATCAAAAACTGAAAATTTGCTTCGCCTATGGAATAGTGTTCCATTTTGATGACTCAATTTGACAGCTGGGGCAGACATTCTTACTCACTCCCCTCCATATGCTGCAAAATTAACTAAAAGTTTCCAGTCATATTCACTGTTTGTGTGTATATATATATATATATATATATATATATATATATATATATATATATATATATATATATATATATATATATATATATATATATATATATATAATGATTCCCAGTGCACACTGACTTACTGTAACCAACAGTGCACTGGTTGTTGTAAATTGACCCATTTGTTCCAACACTGGTGGTTTTTTTATTCATTTTTTTATTTTTTGTATTTATATTTTCAATTTCTTTGTTTTTGGAGGCACATTAACTTTCTCTCAAAAGTGTTTATAAGAATCTATATTTGAATTGGTATATCTGGAAGAAGCGATTTTCTTCATTTTAACAGCTTCTGAAACTATCAGGAGTTCAAATAAGCAGTATCGTAACATGTTACCACATTGACATCCCAATATCTGCAGGATTGAGCCATATAGGGCTTTAAAAATTAAGATTCAAAAAAAAAATTAAGATTAAAAAAAAAAAAAAAAAAAAAGTTTTAAAGGAACAAGAATCTTAAATTATATTAAGATAATTTAACACTTCCTGAGTTAGACATGTAAACTTCAGAATTTTTTGGGCACTGAGAGAGGTGTTGTATGCGATTAGTTTTGATAGCGGGAAACAAGAATCATTTCTAATTTCAACAATTTGAACATGGAATCTATCCATCCAGAATCTAAAAGGACACAAGAAGTGCTTTTCCCATTTTTGAACTGTCACCGTTCCAACAAGGCGTCTGTACATTCACTTAAATTGTTTCCTTACAACAGCGGAGACTACTTAAAATACTCCATTTAAGGTCATATAGACAGGAGTAAAGCATAATAAAAAGTAACATTTACAGTATTTGTGTGCTTTTGTAAAATAATGAAAAAACAGGATGCTGCTTTCTGCAGTCTCCGTTTCCCTTCCATGAACTTGCTTTTTGGAGCGCGTCACAAAAATGAACCAAAAATCAGCATATAGCCTACTACTTGTCACACGGTTTGTTTCGTTTCGTTTATCTGTTATTTAAGTGCATTTATTCCTTTTATATAAAATTGTATTCCATTTTTCTCTATTCACAGAAGCGCTGCAGGTGCGTGATGTGACGATGTGTGGATCCTCATGTTCTGTTGTTTATGCTGCTATTTGCTACTTATTCTAATTTAATTTAATTCCAATTTAGCAGTCTTGTCGGTTAATAATTATTGATGGGTTAATGATCTTTGGTTGTCGGTTAGGGAAAAAACATCCCCATTTAGTACCCTTTTTGTAGAAAGTGCCAGAAACGCAAAACAAACAAAAGAATGGAAGAATTTGTGCTACTGTCAGATCAGCATTACAGTCTACAGCCTAAAACAAATTAAACACTACAACCTGCAAACACAAATGACTCATTTGAACCATTATTCTGATGGATGCTTTTGCTGTGATGGCACTCATGGCCTGATATTCACTCAGCTGATAGTTTTAGATGCAGTTGTCCAAAGATAAACAACCAACATCAGCACAGCTCACTGTAACACTGGACTGACAATGATGAAAGAAGAAATTAAAAAGTCCCACAAACCCCAGTCCATGGCTCGGCTGCCCACGAGCCACTTCTCAGAAGAGAAGCCACGTCACACAGCCTGACTGCCATGATGGCTGGAGAGGACGTCTGCAAACAAAAGCACATCAGAGTCAGTCACTTACACATGCACACTGCAACATTAGCTCCCTACTTAGGGAAACACTGCCGAGTTTAGTAATGTTAGTGTCAAAACAGTGTGCACAAGCAGCCACTGAAAACTTATTTACATGACTTACACATATTTGCACTGGGATTTACTACAGATGCTAAATCTTTCTGCCAATCTGCCAATGTCAATACCGATAGTTTTTATACAATTGGGCCATGTTCTATAGTGCAGATAATTGCTTTTATACCAATTATTTGCAGATACATCATTTCGGTACAGATCTTTTGCATTTGTACAGAATGAATGCAGCATTGTTTAAACCACTGCATGCGCATAATTTCCAAGTTCTAAACACGAGACATGCTTTATATCAAGTGCTTCAAAATAACTCATGCTTATATTTTACCGGCTTGCACTCCTATCAGATGCATGTGCTGTTTAATGTGTCTGAGACCTGTATGTTCATAACTGACATATTGGGCCCCATTTCCACCTTGTATTATGATGTGTTTTGGTCAATCAGATCACAAGTAGATGAGGCAGACATACCCGTCCACTTTTTTTCCCTAGATTTTTCAATCTAAATGGACAAAATAATCTCACAGAGAGCAGCAGCTTTTGTTTCTGCTCTTACAGCCATAAGACCACGCTGAACGTGGTGAGTGCATGTTAGAAATCAGGAATGGTGAGAGAACATCTTCAAACCAAACGTGGGTTTAAATCCTGTCTGACTATCTCGCTTCCAATAAAGTTTACACGTTACGTCAGTAGACCAATCGACCAAAATGCATCTTAATATCAGCCAGGTAGGACTGCACGATTAATCGTACGATTTGAAAAAACCCATTGAAATCACGCTTAAACTATTGAGCTCCCTCTGGCTTTCAGATGGAGAAGCATTTACTACTGATCACAGAGCCGTACAACTCTGACAAGCTACGCATGAAATAATCGCAGCCTTTGCCAAATCGCGTGCGATAAATTTGCGATAAATCGTGCAGCTCTAATACCAGGTGTAAACAGGGCCTTACAGTTAGATCCATATCAAGCGAGTGTTTCCATTTGAGCGTTTCCGCTTCTTTACTACAATTTACATCCGTTGAATATTTGTGCTCTGTACAGTATTGAAGGTTATCCATTACGTGCTTTTGCAGCGTTAGGCAATGTAGCCAATTACACCCATGTTTGATGATCTCTTGTAAACAATGGCCAATCAGAGGTGTTAGTCACGATGTAAATAAGATTTAATAAGAAATAAGAACTCGATACTGGCACGCGTTGTGTGCGTCACAAAGGCAGGACATTCACAGACAGCGTGGTCATCTCTTTTGTCTTGTCGCGCTTGAATGGTTTAAAAGCATTCGCATTAATAAGAGCTTGATCAGAAAAACGGATACTGCATTCATTAAATATTTAATGCATTAAACAGAATTGTTTAGAAACAGAATTGGCCTCTGTGCCACGGTGGGCAAGTGATGAAACCAGTGTTGCGACTGAACACCGGTAAAACCAACTACCGTAGCAAGCCTAGTGAATGGCACCCTAATTCCGAACCGTACCACTTTTTTGGAGAAGGTGCTCACTGCAGAGCAAATGGGTGGAGCTTACGTTAAATCCCCCTCGCTAGACTTCCAGCGAGGAGGAGCGAATATACAACCACACCCTAACCCTATCCACAACTATCTCTGCACCCCATTTCGACATCCAGAGAGAAGGAGCTGGCCATCATAGACTCTGCAGTGAGTACCACTTGCTTTTTTGGGACCCTTCTGTTGGGGTACCAAGCACAATAGTACCAATAGTACCAGTACCAAAAGGGTGGAGCTACACTCACTGCAAAATGTTGATTGGTTGACAGAATCTTCAAGTGCGAGTGCTACAAGGTGAATGACAACACAATCCCACTTTTCATCAGTTTTTCCATTTGCAGCCTTCAGCCTTTGCTCAAAACAAAGCTGCTGTATGTCCTCCATCGTTGTTTACTGAACTGAACCGTACCGTACCGCTCGGTGGAAAAAAGCCATTACAAAAACATTTCAGTAAAAAAGTCCAAACCCCTAAAAAAATTGTTGTTTTTTTTTAAATTTTACACACTAGACAAACTTATGTGTGCATTGTAGTATGCATTAGATCGCATTACAGGAGAGAATTCAAATGTCACGAAACTAAAGACCGTTTCTCGCGCTGTTCTTCACCTCTGCTGTTCAGCGCGGTGTTCGGACATGTCGTGAGAGTATGTTTCCTCAGCACAGTAGGACAAATGTGTCATTTCATTTTCCCCTAACAACACATGGAAAATATGACTGACAATATTTTGTATTTTTAACAACATCTGGAGCGCGTGAGAACAGTTTCTGCACAGAACGCAGCGATGAGATTAAAAATGCATAATGTTTAACTACTTTTGTGGATCTGCTCATAATGCGCTGAAACAGCAACTAAACCCAGAGAATTCACAATGTTTTATTACAATAGTGTTCTCATTTTAATGTTATGTATATGACAGTCCCAGTAGTTATTAATGCTGTGCATTGCTGCTTGAGCTGCGTGTGCTAAAGCTAAAGATGATCACCGGTACAATGCTTTACTGTGTTTACTGAATTAGTCATACCATCTCTCTTTTAATTGTGAAGCTGTGGGTTGTATACTTCAAAAGTAGAAAAATATTTTATATAGTTTCTAAGATACTGATAAATCACAGGACCGTGCTGATAATGAGTTTCTGCTCTCCTCTGTGCTCGCGATCTTCACGTGATGTGCCAACCCAATCTCACGGCAATTCGTTCAAATTTTATGAGGTCGCTAATTTGTATAAATTTGTACAACGTCACTCGTATGATTTCATACGTTTTTTTGCTAAATCGTACATATTTTACGAGTTGCCAAATTCTTACAAGTGACCTACCCCCACCCCTAAACTTACCTCTCACTGGGGTTTAGACAAATGGCATGAATTCGTACAAGTGAAGGCGTCTGAATTCGTACGAATTAGCCGCCTTGTAAAACACGTACGAATTGGTCATGAGATAGCGTTGGATGTGCAGCTACAGTCTGAGTCAGGGGTGTCCAGACTCGGTCCTGGAGGGCCACTGTCCTACAGAGTTTTTGGTCCCACTTTATATTAAGTGTCCTTAACTACTATGTACTTGCATTTAAATTAATCATTTGATACAATGCACTTACTGTGTACATACATGTTTTTACATTGTACTTATATTTTAAAAATGCATGTAATTACATCTGTAATTAATTTCTGTTATTACATTTATAATTACACTGTTGACCCAACCCTTACACCTTACCTCTACCCTTAAACCTTCCCATACCACCAAACCTGTCCCTAACCTTACCCGTATCCACCTCAATAGCAGCAAAAGTGTTTTGCAATTCAATATGAATCCAATAAGTACATTGTACTTATTTATTGATGCAAGTACATAGTTGTTAAGGCCACTTAATAAAAAAGTGGGACCGAGTTTCTCTAACCAGCTCCAAAACACCTGCCTGTAAGTTTCTAGTATGCCTAGTTAGACCTTGATTAGCTGGTTCCAGTTTGTTTAATTAGGGTTGGAGCTAAACTCTGCAGGACAGTGGCCCTCCAGGACCAAGTTTGAACACCCCTGGTCTGAATGTTTGTGTGCCACAATGCAGCTAGCGCAGTAGCACAATATAATAGTACAGCCAATGGTCTATATTGCTTGAATGTCCAAACTGGCAGGCCTTAAAACACAATTGACAAAGTTTAGTAAGGACGCAAGTGAGAGTGATCTCACTTCTGGTCATTGGGTGCTTCTCAATTCTTATTTGTGCATCCTCGTTTCCTTTCCTCGCGTCTTAGCTCCACCCCTTCAAGATGCGAAGGAAGGAAACAACGAAAAGATGTGAGGACGGAGGAATTGAAACAAGTGAAATGATATATCCTTGCTCCCTTTAGCGTCACTTCAAAGCGTCATCAGCTGCACTCGAGGGATCTACCCATATGTTGTTAAAGTTTAGTTATTTAAAAAAAAAATTATAAATATTAATAAAGCAAGATGCCCCGTTGAAATGTGAGATATAAAGTTTATTTAAACTGCATACATTAAAGCATACATTTAAATTATTGTGACAGATATGAAGGGGGAGGAGAATTTATGCGTGCGTCAGGTTTCTCAACGAGAAAGACTTCCGCAAAGGATGCACCTGTGTATCCTCGCTCATGACTCCTCGGGAAGCTTCCTCACGGTGCAATTAGAGAAATGAGATGTCCTTCAAGATGGCTGAATTCGATCAGTTTCCGGGTCATAGGATGGAGGACGGAGGAGCGAGGAAACGAGGAGGGATACTAAGAAGCACCCTCTGTGTGCTGACTCAGTTTTTGAGTTTGCCTCCATGTTGCTTCCATACCACTGACTGGATGGGGCACAGTCATGTGACTACGCACACGGTAGTATGTTTTTAAGGGGAAAGTAGTAACAGGATTTTTTTTTTTTTTAAACACAAAATAACCAACATGGGAAAGTTGCGTCAGTTAGAGGTTCTGAATTTCAGTTTAGATTACTTTTCGATTAATCGTCCAGCCCTAGTAGACAGATGCACTTTTTTGGCCTTCAAAATTGTGAGCGCCATTCATTGCCATTTTAAAGCTTGGAAGAGCAAGGATATTTAATCTAACCCTAGATTACTTTTCGATTAATCGTCCAGCCCTAGTAGACAGATGCACTTTTTTGGCCTTCAAAATTGTGAGCGCCATTCATTGCCATTTTAAAGCTTGGAAGAGCAAGGATATTTAATATAACTCCATATTAATCTGAAAGATTACAGTCATATACACCTAGGATGTCTTGAGTGTGAGTAAATCATGGGATGAATTTCATTTTTGGGTGAACTATCCCTTTAAGTCACATTACATTTGAATACATTAGCTTAAATTATGCAACTCGTATGCGTTTGAGAAAGCAAAATAAAGTTTATTATTTTAACAGTGTCTCTGATTTAAACCTGTCAAAAATCAAACTCATTTCTGTAAATCTACTCAAAATTTTGCATCAAACGAATTCAAAGAACACGATAGAATGGGAGTCGCTGCAGTCAGATGGTCCGCAGCAACAAAGACAGTGAGCGCTTGTGCACTCACTTGCTCAACCACATGTGCTCAGTTTAAAAAAAATAAAATCAGAGATAGTGGTTAAAGAAATGTGTGCAGCAATGTGTGCATGTCAGATTCCTTACCAAAAGATGTTAAGGCTTATTTGTGTGACAGATCCTATTTCACCCTGCCTATTAGATGTAGCACTGAACATGAACAGATATTTCCCTCCTGTGTGAACATACGTCAACCTGCATAAATACTTATACCCCAGGCCAGAACTGAGGAAAACATCTTATGAACACCTCTTGACTGCACCAGACATACAGCACAAAGTCATGCAAGCATTAATACGAATCAGAAAATTAAACAAGAAAAAAAAAAAAACAGTGTTAGAAAAACCTGGAGAACAGCAGCTAGAGACATGCATTGTTTCCTGTCTCTCAGTCTGCGCCAAAATAACTAACGTTACAATTGATTTTAAACATTGATATTTGTTTTGTCATGTACAACATCGTTGTCATCCATAAAACAAGACCCTACTGAAGACACTCTGATAATCAGAAAGAGGCTTTATTTACATTGTGAATGGTCATTTAGCACACAGAGAGGCGCAGACAGAAGTTTGTCACACCTTATTCACGATCACTTTGACCAACACTGAGAGACTAGTCTGCCTGAACAACTCATTGCTTCAGTTAAAGGTGCTAAAGAGGATCTTTTCGTCGACTGAGAAACCAAAGACTGTTAGTTTTTGAAATGAGCGCACGCGTAAGAACAACCCTCCTCCTTCACAGCTCATTTTGAGGGAACGCCTCCCAAAACTCGTGCACGAGTATTGGAACACGAGTGTTTACTACCGGCATTCGCTGTGTCGTGTTAGTGGATTCATTATGTCGGACTCACCGCAGGTAACTCAATCTGCAGTTGTTAGTCCTGTCTCCTGACAAAAACATTGCATGCGGCACCTGTGGAGTGTGGAAAGTTACTGGAGCGCGCAGCCGCGCACGTCTCGCACAAGGAACGTAATGGCAGTGACTGACAAGCCAGCGATGATCGCGTAAACGATTGGCTGATGTTTTTAAGGCCCTACCTCGTGCACAGATGATGTATATTATTATTCCTTTCAGTGCACCTAATAAATAGTCTTTTATCAGTTAGTAAAGACAGTTTCAAGTAATATTGCAAAAAACAAAACATCCTCTGTAGCACCTTTAATGGGAGAAACCGATAAACTCGGAACTTTGAATCAATTGCTTCGCAAAATGATTCACTGTTTCGAAGCGATCGAAACGTCACGCGCTGGTGACCCCTGCTGGTCAGAATAGTGTAAATGCAGCAAATTCAAACTCCTTATACAAACCAATTGCAAATGTTTAAGGTCTAAGTTATTATATACAATTAACAAATAATCTAATACTTTTAAATATGATGTCTTTATCAGACCAATAAGAGACGTAGCTAGCTACAACTCTTTCATTAAATAACTATAATTTATAAAATTGACCCGAGATCAGGTAAAAATCAACACTAGTTCATGGGTACACAGAAAACGCCACTGGCGAAATAGTTTAGTCAAGTCACGTGACTTTTAATCACACTTCGAGTCTTCAAATGATTTGCAAAGGTTTCGAAGCATGTTTCTAAGTGGCGCCCATCACTAGCTTCAGTTGTGCGAGGTCAAAGATCAGATGCTCAGATAAAAGAAAACTCTAAAGCCAGATAAACCTAGACTATGTACAGACAACTAAACGCAGCTAAACTAAGGAGGTAAAAAAAACTCGGGTAAATGCAGTACCACAGGTAAACTCGGGTAAATTGTATTAAACGCAGATAAACTCAGGTGAACAGAGGCATATACACTACACACTGAAAAAAATAAATTCAGGTGCAAGTCAGTAAATGGGGGATAAACCAGATAATCAATTAACTCATCGACGTCAAGTTAATCAGACAAACCTTTTCCTAACAACTTGTTCGACAGAAACAACACACTCCGTAGGCAAATATAAAGGCCGTGGAGAACATGAACACCAACTACTGGAACATTAAACATTACAAATATCTAATTGAAACATGTTAAAGTAAAAGCGGCTTTAACCCGAAACAAACGCATAGCATCTGAAGATACGGCTTCATACAGAAAGCAAAGAAATAAAGCGTCTTTCTTACCTTAATTCGGTTTATAAATTAACGGAGTATGCTGATGCGCGCGTTCACACGTTAAGGGGGCGATGGCGGGAAACAGCGACTCTAAATAACTGGCATGTGAATGATCCAATCAAGGAGCTTCGTTACGATTCCCGCACACGCTATTGAACAATGAGAGATGGGTCAAACACAAAGTCGCGTGACCTTCGTGAACCTTCAGGTGCTGCAGATCAAGGTGTGATGAGCGCGCGCGAACACTCGCTGAATTTGAAAGAGCGTACTAGCGTACTGCTGTGACTAGTGTACAAGTCAGCCAAGTGGCGCCATGTTACTTTCTTCAAAGATTCTTTGCCTATTGCTTCATTTAAGTAATTAATGATGATAATTAACACATTTCATGAATAATAAACGGTGTGGAGCTGATTTTGTGTGAAATGAAAATATCTTGCTGTAAACGCAAACCTTATTAAATAAAAACGATTTTTTTTTCTAAACTCCCAGTCAATTGTGCGAATCTCGTCTCCAGAAGAAACTATTACCTTTTTCGAAGTGTTTGAAACAACACAAGCTGGTGGTGACCCCTGCTTGCCTAAAATGTGTAAAAGCAACGACAATTCACATAGCTTTTACAAACCAACTGCAAATGTTTTATTAAAAGTGTAATCTATTAGGCTAAATATAATCTACGAATCATTAAATATTGTGTCTATACAATATGTGTTCTTGTTTTCTTTTCTATAATTCTGGTGTGTTTTGTAAGTTTTATGGAGGGCTTGGCTAGTAGAAAATTAACTACTCTTACTTTTTTTTTTCTTTTTTTTTTCATAAATGTGACAAAAAAAATCTTATAAAACAACAAGGATGAAGTTAAAAAAACAAAGGCCTACTGTTTCATGGGCCCCCTTTTCTGAATTCACGTGACTTTGCCGGTTTTGCTATACACAAACTCTAAAGCAGAGAAATTAAGTTTGTACTGTCATTGGTGTCTGTAAAAAGATGGTTCTTTAAAGGGTTAATTCACTTTCAAATAAAATTTTCCTGATAATTTACTCACCCCCATGTCATCCAAGATGTTCATGTCTTTCTTTCTTCAGTCGAAAAGAAATTATGGTTTTTGATGAAAACATTTCAGGATTATTCTCCTTATAGTGGACTTTAATGGAGCCCAAACGGTTAAAGGTCAAAATTACAGTTTCACTGCAGCTTCAAAGAGCTTTAAATGATACCAGATGAAGAATAAGGATATTATCTAGCGAAAAGATCAGTCATTTTTTAAAAAAAAATGTAAATGTATATGTTTTATATAAACAAATGATCACCTTTGTAAGTGCTTCCGCTTTCCTATTCTTCAAAAAGCTTACGCTGTATGTCCTACACCTTCCCTATTATACTTACGAAAAAAATGTAAGTATATGGCTCCGCGTTCATTCCATAAGTAGAATAGGGAAGGCGTAGGACATACAGCATAAGCTTTTTGAAGAATATGGAAATGCGGTTTTGGCGGAAGCACTTAGAAGGTGATCATTTGTTTATATAAAGCATATACATTTACATTTTTTTTTCGAAAATTATCGATCGTTCTCTAGATAAGACACTTATTCCTCATCTGGTATCGTTTAAAGTCCTTTGAAGCTGCAATGAAACTGTAATTTTGACCTTCAACCATTTGGGGCCAATTGAAGTCCACTATAAGGAGAATAATCCTGCAATGTTTTCATCAATAACCTTAATTTCTTTTCGACTGAAGAAAGAAAGACATGAACATCTTGGATGACATGGGGGTGAGTAAATTATCAGGAATATTTTATTTGAAAGTAGACTAATCCTTTAAGGGTTCTTTACACGTTCTATTTAGAACTGTATGGTCCCGAAGAACCCTTTATATGCTGAAATGGTTCTTTGTGTTAGACTTTGGGTTATTCTCGCCTTTTTGTTTTTCCACATCTTTAACTGTCAAAGCCACATCATTACTGGTTTTCTGGAGCTCAACAATCCAATTAGAGTCTGTCAACACAATCTCAACAGGTAAAATTATTTCTTTCTTAAACTGTCTGTGAATTTTAACTTTCAAATTGTAACTGGTTTCCTACCAATCATGTATTTTTCTCTTTTTAGTTTAACAGAACATGTATAGTGTGAACAGCTCTGTTCAGTTAAGGATACTTCTCTCCACTTCTCCACTAAGTAACAGAGAAATTTGAATTTATGATCTATATTGTTATTTTTTATTATTATTATTTGGGGTTTATGCATACATACCCAGTAATAAAAAAACAACAAACAAGCATTAAAGCTATCCCATGACTTTATAACACTTTTCCTTTTAACATTGCAAAGGGCTCACATCAATTTTTACCACTTTTGGCCTTCATAACATAATTATTTTGTACCTAAACAAATGGAAGAGACAGACTGTAACTCTAAACTCACTCAATTGTGTATTTCAGATGCTGTCACATCCCACAACCTTATCATCTGCAGAGAGGAACTGCCACTCAATTACACCAAAATGACTTAAAAACATCATCAAGGATTATAAAGATATTTCACTGGAACTTAGTCTTCATTACACATACATCTATTTTTGGTTTAATTTGTGTTTTACATTCTTATGTATTTATTTATGTTCAATGTCAATTGTCATTTATTAATATATTCAGCTAATAACAGTTGTTACACATTTTTGCTACAATTTCACGTCAATAAAAAAAAATAAAAGTACATAATTGACACAACATGCTGTTTTTTTTATGTCAACCCTATTAGAGGCTACGAGACATTATAAGACCAGGCTGATAACAAATAATAATAATATTATAATATATTATTAATATAAAGATAATAATATATTGATATTAATGAAAATAAACTATCATTAAAGAGGTTATTTATAACACCATCAAGGTCCTATAGCACTTTCAAAGCACGGTTCTTTATGGAACCTTATAAAAAGGGTTCTATTTAACACCAAATAGGGTTCTGCTATTGTTACAAGCCGAAGAACCCTAATGTGGTACTGTTTAGAACCATTTTTCTTTAGAGAAACTAGCGCCACTTCCTGGGGATGTATAATGACAAATGTTTAGGGTGTGTGATTGAAGTATGCAAGAGCACATGTAATTTCTTCACTTTCTCCTCACTCATCTGCCTCTAGCCTGTGACCCAGAAACCAATCAAAGTAAGCCATTTTGAAGGATATCTCAATTGTCAAATTGTACCATAAGGATCAAGGACTGAGGAAGCTTCCAGAGGACCGATGAGCGAGGATGCACAGGTGTATCCTATGCGGAAGTCTTTCTTTTCGAGAAACCTGATGCACATATAAATTCTCCTCCCCATTCACATCTATCACAATAATTTTATTGTTTTACTTTTGCAGTTTAAATAAACAACTAATCCTACGTATTTCAACAGGGCATCTTGCTTTATTATTATTTATTATGAATTTCTTAAATAACCAAACTTAAGGAGGTCACTTGAGCGTGGCTGATGATGTTTTAAAGTGATCAAGAATATTCCATGCAAAAGAGCTTTCCATCAATTCCTCTGTCCTCATTTTATTTCCTTGCATCCTCTCCTCACATCCTAAGGGGGTCTGAACTGAGACTTGAGGAAAGGAAAAGAGGATGAACAAATAAGAAATAACAAACACCCTGACCCAAAGCGTTCATTTTGGCCTATAAATGACCTTCTAACTGAAATGTATGGTAGGACTAGAGTCTACAGGTTCCTTGCAAATTATGAAGACAAGGATTTATACTTTAAAACAGGAGCGTTTATTAATAGCCAACACCATGAATTGGGAATCATTTTCGTTGCAAATAAAATAACTAATATTTATTAGCCTACGAAATATAAACACGTTCTACTCCGTTTATGAATAAATGTAATGCAAAAAGAAAAATGATTTGACATATCTGAACGGGAAAATGAAAACATGCTTACAATAAAACAATTGATGCAACAGTGGCGCACACAAGAGCCGCGTTTCACCTTTGTTTACATGCGTAACAATTCCTTCCGCGTGGAAAAATAAGACCTGGACAATGGACGGGTGATTTATCTATAATCAAAGAACTAAAATCACGCAAACCTGTACATTTACTTTGAACATTTGATGAAAACACACAACAGATGTTAGCGATGAAGAGATTGGCAGTGAAGCTAAGGGAACACGAGAGCGTTCCTGCGGAGGAATACTGGAGTGCACAGCGGCGCAGCTGCGCAGAGACGCAGGAGAGAGAATAAATGCTGTACTGTTAACATATTTATTTTTTTGCTCATAATCACACGTATCGCGATTATGCCGGGAATGATGGACAAAGGGTCGGAATATCTGGGGAAAGGTCGCTCAAATGGAACGAAAAGCCCGTCGAACGCCTCGAATGGACATTTTTCAGACGAGAGCGGCAGTGACGACGAGCACGGTATAGCCTCAAACACCCCTGCGGAGGTTGTTTATACATTTTGATAAAATACAGACAGTTCAATAAGTTCGAGACCTCACACAATTGTTCTTATTTTCAGATGTGGGCATGCGTGTGGGATCAGATTATCAAGCTAATATTCCAGAATTTGATCCAGGTAGGAAAAAACGCTGCATTCCGCCTTTTAAGAACCTGACTGACTGTGGTAGCCTCGGTACGCCTGTCGCCCCTATTATATGGTATATAATAAATATACCAAAAGTCGCTTTGGATGATTTGAAGCATCGAATGGTCAATAATAATTTTTTTAATCAATAATAATCTTTTTGTTTGGTTTTGTACTCGTGAAAAGGTTTTTGTGAAAGGATGTTAGCTTCCTCGCTTAGCCACTTATTAGCTAATGGACCCAGTAACTTTGACATATGATCAAATGTGAGTCTCAGGTTTATGTTGCTATTTGTTTATTTATAAATCATGTATTTAATCAGGGAATAAGTAGTTAACGCCTAAAAGTTGGTGAGTTATTAAAATAGCAATGTTGTGTGCCATTCAGAACTGAAGTGAAAATCCTATTAAATGACTATTTAATTTCTGAACATAGTCAATAGGATATAGAATAGTAAATGGTAACCAATTTAACCCTTAAAGTCTTGCTGTAACATGCAACACTCAGTACCGTTTTCAAAACTATTGGTAAAACTAAACTCCTTAACAGTTTTGACAGGACAGAAATTACCTCTCGAATTTCACACAACAAAGTTACTCTTTATTGACGTTGCTGACTTAATTGCTGACTTTATGTAATTGTTTTTTTTTTTTTTCTTAATTCCCAAAATGTTTACAAATGATTACTCCTGAAAAAATATATTTTTGTATGTACATGGGTCTCTGATGGATTCGACAGGAGAATTAAAATGCAGTGAAATTCAAGCATTGCATTTGTTGTTTTTAATAGTACATTTAGTTTAAATTAAAACATTTTTTATCTCAACAAATCTGTTAATATTAGAATTATACATTTTGACATGTAATACATACTTTTTGTCTTGGAATTTCGTAGGTTCCACAAAATACAGTGATAAAGACAGTGGTGGAATGTTGGTTTGGTCTCCATATCACACAATAGTTGACTCTAAATGTAAGTATTCGCAACTTTTTTTCTTTTGTCATTTTATTTTTCTATTGTGAAAATAGGCCTGGGTGATACAATGGTATTGGTATTTATCAATGGTATACCTTTATCAATAATGATAAAAAAAATGTTCGATGTAGACCTTATATAGCCCTGCCCCTTTTTTAGCATTGTGCTCGTGTTCTGTCTTCTGGTTTGCATTTCCACAGCATGAAGTTAAAGCAGAACTAAGTAACTTTTTTTACCTTCATAAATAGTTTTCTAAGTCCTTACGATGGTTAATTGACTTGTAGTGGTGTGTTTGAGGCGAGCACTAACCCCCTCTGGCACGTCTACGCCAGAATACAGCACTTGCGAGTTGAGCTGCGCCGACCCGACACAATCTCGCCTCATGTTCACGTTCACGCGAGAGTGACAAAATGCTTTACGGTAATTCAAAAACATTGTATATATTATGACTTTATAAGACAATTTTGAAAATTACCCACCTCCATCGAGTGTACTGTATTTGCAAATTACCCACCTCCTCTTTCTTGTACTGTATTTGCAAAACTACTGCGCTGGTGAGCGTTGTAGTCCAGAGCTGCGCTTGGAGTATTTACAACAGTGTGATTCACTGAAGGAAACTGTAGGGGGAGCTTCGCAAATCTTACTGAGTTCCGCTTTAATATACAAATTTATGAATGAACCATTCAGTCTATAATCTTCCCGGTCTACTGACATTTGTTGACATTAATGATATCAGCTTCAAGCATTACAATGCTATTTAACAAGTTGTGTTACTGTGGGGTTCGGTTGCGGCATCACCATGTGACATCAGAACATACTAAAAATGTGAAAATGAGTGGCATGCCTGCTGGCAATGAGGGGATTATGAATGGATTGATCGAACAGCCTATCACACAGCAGGAATAAATGCAACAACAGCCAGTCAGTGCGTGTCACTAGTAAGTCTGCATGTTCTGCGGGGTTGTCAAAAGTACCAGTACTTTGGTACCAAGTCGGTTCTGAAATGTTAAAAATGTGACGATACCAGCACGATCAACGCTTCGAAAACTGGACTGAACATCTATCAGCAGACCGGTCCGCTGATAGCCACCTGCTTTCAAATGCTCCCGTGTGTCTGTGTAAGCGCTTGGTGAAGAACGTTAAAGATTTCTATTTGCATGTTTTTGAAGCGATGATCATTGTAGCCAATCACAGACACATCTGTTGAGCGTGTGAACTCAATGGCCAATCAGAGGTGTTTAAGTTAACAGAATCTGCTCAAAATGCTAGGAGGGAAATGCTGGTATCTGTGTGAATGAGTGCCTTAGTTTCATCTACTACTCAAGCTCAAACAGGAAATCCAAATTTAGTTTTAAGGTTTAGGCTTATTTGGGCTTATTTAATTTTTTTAAAACTAAAGGCTTATTTTGTGTTTTTTTTTTTTTTTTGTTTGTTTTTTTTAAACTAAACCCCTCTCACCATGAATATAGCCATAGAAGCTGGTATGGCATTAAGAAAAAAAAAGAAAGAAAAGCTCAAACAGGCGTTACGCTACGGTGTACATCATCTGCATCTCTATATGAAGCCATGAAGAAATGGACTTCATCTCCAGAGCCGCTTCTGAGAATGACTTTACAAGCTTTTCACCGTTTTCACTTTTTTTTTTTCAGGCGTTTAGAGCCCCCCTACAAAAAATGCGAGGCACAGCAGGTGGCTGAAACGCAAGGCGCCCGGGGTGCATAAACAGCATGCAAAACCACTGCAAGTAGAACAATTAAAAAAGGTGCCTCTCACTCCAAAAAAAGGTGGCCTAAGCCTCTTCTAGCTGACTAACGATTAGTCGACTATTAGGAGGCAGCCCACTATTCTAAAATGTAATTCATAAAGTTAGGATAATATTATTATTTTTAAAAATATCATACAACCAATATTTTTCACCCTTTTTAATTTACAGTTCTGTTGTGCAGCATCTTATTTGATCAAATAAAAACGCTATGTTTTGTTGTAAATTATTTTCATTTTATCACATTAAAAGGTTGATTTAAATTATTAAAGTTTTATTAATTTAATTAATTAGACCATTTTTGATGATAAATTTGTATTAAATCATAACTTTATGGAATCAAAAAAAAAAGGAAAACATGGAATTAAGGAAAAAATAAAATGGATTTCATGGGGCCCTTTTTAACCCTTTGATGTGCACGATCACAACGGTGTGATTAGAACATTCAGCGCATCATGTGATCAACTGCCAAATTCATATGTGCTTGTGCACTTTGGCTGCCGCTAAACCAGAGCCGGATGCACTCAGCGTTTTTCATATATCGCATATATGCAGTGTTTTCAACCACATAATGTTTATTTTAGGTTTCAGACATTTAAATACACAAGTACTAACAAAACAATACATTTAGAGTTTGTAAAATACACACGGCAATAACAATCTTTTGCATTATAATTAGACAACACGTTTTATTCATATCAGATGCACATTTTGTAAGTAACTTTAAAGTTTACTCTGTTCTTCTCCCAGTTCACCAGCTCACTTACTTTCATGTATTTTGGGAGAAGTGGATGAATTTGCATGTTGTAAATCCAACAGATCCAATTCTCTGTGCGGCGCAAACTAACATGGCGGCGCCCATCGCACATGTAGCTCATCTAACGCGATCGTTATAAAGGTGTTTAAACAGCAAAACGCATCCACTTGCACATATTTGACAGGAATATCAGATTTGATCGGAATATCAGATATTTCATGCTATAGTTAACATTTTTGAGAATTTTGAATAAAGGAAAAATATAATAAAATAAAAGCAGATCAGTCATACAGCGCTATTGTGGCTGCAGTGTGTCACGTGACAAGCAATGATGCGTCACAATGGAAACAATAAAGTGATGCGTTCTAAATAATGGTCGCCTTAAACTCACGCTGGGAGCTCAGCCAGAGTGTTTTAAACTTCTCTGTGAAAGGGTTAATTGTGAATGAACAAGTTATATATGTGGAAAACATTTCCTTCTCCATTAATGTTAATTAATACATGATAAACATCGATGTTGACTGATATGGAAAAAAATAGTGATATTTTGGCCACATCGCCCAGCCCTATGTGAAGAATACTTTCATATTTATATTGTGTATAATGTTGTTTGTGTCTGTAATACTTTTTTCCCCCACAGTGGACGAGTACATTGCGATTGCAAAAGAAAAGCATGGCTACAATGTTGAGCAGGTAAGCTACAGCAATACAGTCATCGAAGATGTCTTTCTTGTCAAGGATGGCTGATGTATGGATGCCTTCTGTGCTCTGCAGGCTCTCGGCATGCTTTTCTGGCATAAACACAACATTGAGAAATCACTTGCTGATCTCCCAAACTTCACCCCCTTCCCTGATGAGTGGACGGTGGAGGACAAGGTGTTGTTTGAACAAGCATTCAGCTTTCATGGGAAGAGCTTTCATAGGATCCAGCAGATGGTGAGTCACTGCTAGTATTACTGCTGGAACATTGACATGTCTTGAAAACTAAGAGGGTTAATCTCATTGTAAACATTTAAAGGGTTAGTTCACTCAAAAATGAAAATTCTGTCATTAATTATACACCCTCATGTCGTTCCAAACCCGTAAGACCTTCGTTCATCTTCGGAACACAAATTAAGATATTTTTGATGAAATCCAGAGAGGTAATAAAGACATTGTTAAAATAGTCCATGTGACTGCAGTGATTCAACCTTAATTTTATGAAGCGACGCGAAAACTTTTTGTGCGCAAAAACAAATATAACGTGTCTCTGTTCACGCTGTTCACATGAGCAGCATGACGCATGCATGTGATGCTGACGCAGGAGCCGGCCAATAAGGAGCCGGCGTTCTGACATAGAACCTGGAAGTGCTGAACATAAACAGCATAGGAGAATGACATAAAATTAAACCACTGCAGTCACGTGGACTATTTTATCGATGTCTTTAGTACCTTTCTGGACCTTGAATGTGGTAGTTATCTGTCTATGGACGAGTCGGAGAGCTCTGTGATTTTATCAAAAATATCTTCATTTGTGTTCCAAAGATGAACGAAGGTCTTATGGGTGTGGAACAACATGAGGCTAAATAATGAGTAATAAATGACAGAATTTTTGGAATTTTTGGATGAACTAACCCTTTAATCTCAAAATCAAAAAGAGAAATATAAGAAATTGCATGAAAACAAACTTTTTTTTTTTAGGATCGCAGAATTACCAACATTTTACCAACAAGTTTTTAAATCAAATGTTCTCATTATAATTCATCCAGGTTTCTTTATAATGTAATACAGTGATACTACGCATTTTATTTGGTTATCAATATTCATTTACTTTTTAATTTTAATGAGCATAATTTAAAAGGCAGTACAATAATTAATTCCTGCAATTATGTATAAATATCTTGCAATTTGATTAACTTTTTTGCTGTGAATATTAAGTTTATTTTTTTGCATCAAGAGGTTATGTGCTTAATTATCATTACAATGCCAAATTAAAATGTATACTTGTAAAAATGCATTGCAGTAGTACAGTATTCTGTATTAATGTTTTATTTTGGAATAATTTTTGTTTTGTGAGATTCACCCTATTTAAGTAATTAATACTAGAATTTGATAATTGATTGTAGTTGCCAGACAAATCCATATCCAGTCTTGTGAAGTACTACTATTCGTGGAAAAAAACACGGTCCCGGACAAGTCTAATGGACCGGCAAGCCCGAAAGCTGGCGAACCGGAGTAATCAAGATGAAAGGTCATTTATTCATTCACTTGCCCTTTTTTTTTGACCATCTTTGAGCTCAATTACTAGTGGTCATAGTTTAGTCTTTCTAAAGTTTCAGGGAATCATTTTACTTTTGTTTTTTATGTATTAGTGAGGAAGAGATGGAAGAATCCAACCCCGTTGAGGCCAATGACAGTGATTATGACCCTACGAAAGAGGCAAAGAAGGAGGTAATGTCATTTTATAATAAACCCATTTCAATCATGACAACTCTCAAAATGGTTTTAACATGTTAATGTATTTGGTCTTGGTGGACTAGATCTGATACACTACTGTTGATTATTGTTGCTGCTGCTGCAGAGCAAGTGTTGCTACTTAATAAACGGACACATTGCTGAGAGCATGTAAGATATGCTGCTGCTTCTGCATATATAAGACATACATAAATCCCGTAACATGTCTTGGCAGGTGGAGCTGGGGTAGGTGGACTGTTTCAGAGCTTACAGCAAACAGTGAATTATACTAGGGGTGGGCAATATGACCAAATTCTTATTTCATGATATGAGAAATTTTATTTCACGATGACGATATATATCACAATATAGTTTTATCTAATTTCTGTAATTAAAAATATAAAAAAAAAGAAGGAATATAGTCAAACAATAGGGCATACAATATAATATACAATACAATATTTAGCGCCGTGTGAGCAGCGCATATTTTTTTCCAGTCTGCATGTTAACCAATGAGTGCATTGGCACTGGGAGCAAGAGCAGTGCGTGTGTCAAGCAGGAATGTTGCGTGAGCAGCAGTGAAGTGAGGGTTCGGCACAGTGAGGGTGAGTCTATTTTTTTTCTGTGCTGCTCATGCTCAATTAAAGTGAAAACACTTTTGATGGACAAAATAATATTTCGTACAAAAATAGTGCTCAAAATGCACAGAATAAGCATGTCTAGTGTGTTTTAACAAGAATTGGAGTATGTCAGAAAAGAAAATGAAGTAAACTAGCCAGAAAACATGATATATAAACGTACTTTTAGTTATAACACAGACGGGTGCTCTAGTACTATTCAAAATAAAACCCCACTGGTGGTCTTTTTTTTTTTTTTTCACAGAGATTGCTGTCTTGTAAATGTGCACATGGCAGATGATGTAAACACAAAGCTTAGTCTACCTCATTCATGTGCAGCAATGGATGACACAAGTATTTTTGTTTGTTTTTCCCCGTTTACATGAGAATGTTGTTCACCTCCCAATATTAAGAAACATTCAAGACTAAAAATTTATAGTTGTCTTTCTAAAGAAATGTTCACTTTATATGTAGCTTGGAGCCACTGCTATGACGCTGTACAAATGCTTCCCGTGTGAATATTTGTGCGAGTCTGCAGCTGCAGTGAAGATGTAGTTAAGCTACTCTCATAAAATACTTGAATGACATGTTGATTTTTAAATCTAAATTTAACTTTAAACAACATATTTTAGCAAAATGAATATTTTTGTGCTGAATATGAATTGTCTACCTCTCTCCCGCGTTCCGTCTGTCGACACGGATGCACTCGCCGGCGCTCATTCAGTAAAGGTTGAAGTTTAATGCAGACTGTCAGGACGAGCCTTTATGCAAAATGGAAATGCTCACGTGAATTTGTAACATTTACAGATAAGGATATAGACGTAGAATACATTTTTTCGCTAAGGAAACACATGCATCTGTCAAAGTTCCTGACAGGTCAAGCCATTACGCTAATGCATTAGCTTGAAGCTTAAAACAAAGAATTCCCGTTTTGATCATCTTTGATAATGTACCTTTCCCGCAGCTGCTCAATCTGTTCCCTTCACTATTTTTAGATGCATTTTGTCCATAGAAATGCATTATTCACTGCTGTAATTTGACGCGACTGGCCGAAGCTCTTCCGTGCACGGTGGGCAGACCCAACTAATCGATAATGAGAATTGTTGTCGATGATTTTCATTATCGATTTTTATCGATTTTATCGAATAGTTGTTGCAGCCCTATACACGACATAGCATAATCTCTAACGATAGACATTTTATACCGTGGCAATGATATAGATCAATATGTGCCATATTAAAGAGTGACATCTGTTGTTTGAATTTTGTTATTAGTCCTGCTGCTGCCGAACATGACGCAAATCTTTTTTTGGCGTTTTTGCCTTTATTATGATAGGACAGTGATTAGACAGGAAGCGAAGTTAGAGAGAGAGAGGGGGACGAGATCGGGAAAGGACCACGAGCCGGGACTCGAACTCGGGTCGCCCGAACCGCATTGCCGCTATATGTCGGCACGCTGCCCATGAGGCCATCGGCGCCGACATTTTCTCACAACTCTTAAAGTTAAAATGCTGCGATTTATTTTTAATGCGTTAAACTGAAAAAATTGATCACATGCATGAACGAGTTAATAGTAATAGCGTTTTTCTACTTGCATTCTTTACTGTAGTAAAGTAGAAAAACGCTGTATGACAGATCCCTTTTTGCTTGAACGTCAAATTATATTTAACACAGTTGTGCTTGTTATTAGACTTGGTAAGGAGCATCAGATTTATTTGTGTAGAGCGTTTCACACACGCCAGTGATTTTGGCAGCACAAAATCAAACATAGCCAAAATGTCTAGATAAAATTTGCTCTTCAGATTTTTTACAAGCGTCAGTTGCTTTGGAGCATCAGTAGAAGACATGAAAATATTGCCACCGTCACAGCCCTAGTCTACAGTTTCATGACTGAATTAGATGTATTCAATGCCATGTGACTGTATACTTTGAACATTATTTTTACACTTCAGCTTTTTACAGTAATTTGTTTTTCTCCTGATAGAGTCAAGCAGAACCTCAGACACTAAGTTCCAAAATTGGATTGGGACGGAGAGACCACCAGACCCTACAGCACCGTCACCACAGCCAGCGGTCCAAGTGCCGCCCACCCAAAGGCATGTACCTCACACAGGAGGATGTGGTGGCCATCTCCTGCAGCTCCAATGCAGCAAACTCTGTCCTGCGTCAGCTGGACATGGAGCTGGTGTCCCTGAAACGACAGGTATGGATGGAGAACAAATCATTTTGGAATAAGTAAATGACAGTCAAAGCCTTTGAATGTTTTAGATGTCTAAAATAGTTTAGATGTCCTCCTCACATTTTTACCTGGTTTTCTTTAGGTTCAAAATGCCAAGCAGTTGAACAGCGGACTTAAACAGAAGATTGAAGATGGAATTGATGAATTCAGGCTGCCTGAGGTGACTCGCTTGTAGTTAGACTTTTTCTCATGCACACTTTAACCTGAAACGTGTGGTTTTCCTTGCATATTGTCATCATTTAGCCAACTGTAACGTCTTTGTTTCAGTGCACCCAAAAAATTAACGCCCGCTGGACAACAGATGAGCAGCTCTTGGCAGTACAAGGTAAATAAACAGTATCAAAACTATATCAGTTTTACAACTGTTCATATGCAAATTTCATTCATGACATCCTTCTTTGTGCCATTCAACCAGGAGTAAGAAAATATGGGAAGGACTTCCAGGCTATTGCTGATGTCATTGGGAATAAAACAGTGGGACAGGTAAAGAATTTCTTTGTGAACTATCGGCGGCGGTTTAACTTGGATGAGGTGCTTCAGGAATGGGAGGCGGAACAGGGAACTCATACTCCCAATGGAGATGGAGCCAATTCTGGTGAGGATGGGAAAAACAGCAACACCTCCTCAGGGAAGAGCACAGATGAAGAAGAGGAAGAGGTATGTGTTAACCTGTGAAGCCTGACTTGTAAAATAATAGACAAATCTATTTTTTATGGAACTTTGGAGAATCCTAATCAAACTATATTAATATTTATGGCCCATATAGTTTGATATAGTGAGAATATGGATGGAAAACACATCAGTTTTTGAGCAAAAATATGCAGTTTTGTGCAGATGCTGATATTTATAAGATAATAGTCTGATGCTTGTACATGAACCACATTTTTAGAATTATACTAAAAGTCCTTTTTCTTGTTATAAAAGTATAAACTGTCTATCAGCTGACAGAAGGCATGTAGTAGATTGTGTGCAACAGGTTTTACAGCAAAGTTTTGATCATGTTAATTTAGAGGCTTTAGAAATTGTGTATCAGATGTACAGTGGGCTTTATAGGGTTAAAATGTCATATGTCTGACTGAACAACTCCTTATGAGTTGTTTTTGGTTAAACTGTTCTTTAACATCCTAGTTGTGCTCTACATAAAGAAATATAAACTTATCTTCAACCTTCTCTCACAATTAGGGTCAGGTGACCCCAGCCTCTGGTCCATCTCCTGTAGCCACATCATCATCCCTGACAGCAGCCACCAGCTCCACCTCTCTCAACCAACCTCCACCCCTTTTGCGTCCATCTCTTCCTGCCACCCCAGCATTACACCGGCAGCCGCCGCCTCTGCAGCAACAAGCCCGCTTCCTTCAGCCCCGTCCTGCCCTGAATCAGCCACCCCCACTCATTCGACCCTCCAACCCCCTCCCTCCACGCCTCAACCCCAGACCGGCAGCACCCATTTCCAGCACGGCCTCCACAGCACCAGGGCAGCAGCCGCCCACTCTGGTGGGCATCCCATCTGAGACGCCCTCCTCCTCTCTACACTGATGCGTTTTATAAATCTGTGGCATTGCAGTTGAAAGTAATAATTAGTTAGCAGTGCTCATTGTGAATACTAGAAAAAAAAGATTGTTTTAAACTGTATATATTAGTTATGTAACTTTTTATTTATTTGAACTGATTTTTTATTTTAGATTTTGTAATCATGTCGTAACATTGTACTTTAAAGTGTTAGTTCACACAAAAATGAAAATTCTGTCATTAAGTACTCCCCTTCATGTCGTTCCAAACATGTAAGTCCTTTGTTCATCTTCAGAACACAACTTTTTGATGAAATCCAAGAGGTTTCAGTCTCCCATAGATCTCAATTTAACCGCCACTTTGACGCTCCAAAAAGTTCATATAGAGATCGTAAAACTAATCCTTATGAATTGAGCGTTTTAGTCCCAAATTTCTAAAGAGACTTTATATAATAAACATTTAATTTAGGCTTTTATTCACATTTAAAACTACTCACACATCAGTTGTGGTAAACAGAATCTCAAGCATGTTTGCTTGACACGCACGAGAGCCAATGAGGTTCGTTCTCGTGTAACGCAGCATATTTGAGCTTCCGGCAGAGGTTTGTTCTCATGGGGCAAGCAGGTTCGGTTGAGCTGCTGTTTATGTTCGCTGATCAGTGTTTATATGCGAGTAAAAGCCTAAATTAAATGTGTTATATTATAAAGTTTATATAATATTATAAATATTATATAAAGTCTCTTCAGAAAATTTGGACTAAACCGCTCAATTCATATTTTTATGATCTTTCTTTTTCGAACTTTTTGAAGCGTCAAAGTGACAGTTGTGTAGCTGTCTATGGTGGGACAGAAAGCTCTCAGATTTCATCAAAAATATCTTAATTTGTGTCCCAAAGATGAACAAAAGTCTTGCGGGTTTGGAACGACATGAGGGCGAGTAATTAATGATAGAATTTTTAGGTGAACTAACCCTTTAATCTTCAAAAAATTGTGTTGTCTCAGCACTTTTCCTTGTATCTACGGTGTAACGGTGAACCTTTTTAAACCGGGTTTGCTTGGCATCTTGTTGTTCCTCTGTGATTGTGATTGTCATGTCATGTTGTTTCATATTTTAATATTTGGTGCTACAGAATGACAGAAAATCACCTGTCCAGATTCTCTTGCCATCAAAGTGCTCTTAACAAGTAAAAAAATATAATCTCATACTTAAGAATCACTAATGAAAATCATAGAAGAATCTTGCTGTCACTTTTTCATGAGTTTTTTTTTTTTCGTAGTTACCAAAAACTTTCTTAGTCCCTTTTTTAGTATAAAACACTTTGATGTCATTTTATAATTTTTGTTAATTAACATTAATTTGGTTTACTTTATAAACCTGTTTGACATGCAAAAATGTGTAAACGATCCACACTTTCCAACCAGACATTAAGCTGTATTTCATTAGTGGTGTGCTGTTGGTTGATCAGAAGTTGCATGTAGCATGACCCTATTTTCCACCGCTGCGTAACAGTGCAGGATTCTGAGGTTTTAGGATGGGGCTGAACTTTGGATTGAAGATCAGTGGGCCATGGTTACATGCACATCATTCTCCAATTAAGGTCTCTATTCTGGGTAAACCTTTATTCTGAAAAGATGTTTACATGCTCCACGACTCTAAATATTACTGTCTACATGTAATGAGCATTATCTGAATAAACCAGTGTACATTCTTTCCCTGTTATTCTTTTCTGAAAACAATGTTGAGCCATTTATTTTGGTAATTTTAAACAAGTCATTTTTCATTATGTCCTTAATAGCACTCAGGAACGTGATGAGACATTTTCTTTTAGACATTTATGTTAGAATGTTAGTGAAGAAAGTATTTGTGCTCCAGTAATGTTATTTATTTCATTTATTATATTATCTGTGTTGGGATATGCGGATATTCAGTCACATTGTATATTCTGAATAAGGTTTAAAGCAGACATACAGCACATTAAATAAGTCTTGCTCAAATTTGTAGAAACTTCAATGTTAATCTGGTTATGGCAGTCAGATCAGTGCTTTGAGATGATATTTACATTATCAGAATATGACCTGATCTGATTAATATATCCTTGTGGATGGAAGCAGGCTAAATCTTGTGCATTTGTGCACAATTTCTTGTGGTTTAATTGTTCGTAATTTCTGTTCTTTTCTGGGTAGTTCCTTAAAAGTTTTATGATGTTTTAACAATTGATTTAAACAAATCAGTTCTGATACTTGTGAGCATGAAACACATTATTTTCGGTAATGGTGCGATTTCTCAAACAGTACAAAACACTTTTGGACGATATTAAGCTCGTTTTCCTATTTTTAATTTGAATATTCCTTGCTTTTGTTTTATACACCCTTTAAAAAGTTCTCTTTTTTTCCATTTTAAAACCGGTTGTAGGCAGCTCAGCGTCTTGTGGCGTTATATGCAAAATAATGAAAAGTCCCCTTAAATGTGTGCCTAAAGCATATGTTCATAAGAGAAATGTTATTTTCTGTCATGTGCTCGTCATATAGAAGCATTAAAACACGCTTGAACACAGACAAGTTTCATTTTCGTTTCATCTAGCATGCCATGACAGGTACACTGCAGTGTTTTCTCTCCTGTTTTAGTTTAAAGATGCACTAATGTGTGTGTGTATGTGTGTCGGCATTTTAAGCTCAATCTATTTTTGGATTATTTTCGTAAACTCGTTCATAGAAACTTCCTGCAATGCGTTTTCCGTTCGCAAAATTACTAAACCTACTATCGCCAAGGCTTAATTTATGAATATTCATGAAGCTATGCTGACGCTGCGTGCAAAGCATCCTGTGACGCTGCATGATTAATATTCATGAGCCTGGCCTTCGCCGTAGTAGGATTGGTCATTCCGTTTTCCGTTCCTATTAATCGCGTGGCAGCGCGCCCAAAATAAGAGTGACGTACTGAGTGCATCGGCATTGAGCTCTGAGCCGAGCCGAGTAACTGTCAAATCATATTTCTCAGGATTATATCCACTGAAAACTCAACCACATTAATCAAAATGAGACATTAAAGCCATCAACCCCAGGTATGTAGCCCATCGCATTTTAAAATTAATTTTGTGAATGATGTTGCTGATGGTGTAAAGCGAAAGTACAAGTAAATGTTTCAGTGTGGAAGACCTGGTTAATTGAGTTGTTGACCGTGTTTACACGATAGCCATGCCGAAGCCTGACTCAAGAGTCGTGAATTCACTGGCTTTATTGGGCATGTGATAACAAATGCTTTACTTCAGTTTAGATTCATAGTGTCATGTTCTTGCACCGGGGATTCCCCATAAATTCTGCAGTTTGCACTCTCTCTCTCACACACACACACACACACAGGAACAGACCGTATAGTGCGAGCTCGTTGCTTTAAAACTAAATTATTTAAAAAAAAGCATAGATATGCCCAGATTAATTCCCCGCTTTGAAAATAATAAACGCTTAAAAAAAACATTAATAATAATAATAACGTCGTTATGTTATAAGTGAACACTGCAATGATAAAATAAAGTCTACTTTTTATCAGTTCATCTAATGGTTTGGTGTGGGGGCGATGTGATAGTAAACAATATTTGAAAATATACTTAGAATAGTACCTTCGCACTTCTAAGAAGCAGCTTGAAGTTTTGGCAACCTGAATTAAGTAAATGTAGGCTAAGATTATACGTTCAACCCTGTTACCTTCCTGCATAATTATGTCCCAAGTTAACATATAGGTTATTTAAATATAGATTAAATATAGATTGCATTAGTTTAATCTAAAATCTCATTGTGTGGAAAAATAAAAGAAACTCTTGTCAAGTTCAGACACTTCATTGCTTACATAATGGGCGAGAAAATTAACAGGATTGAAAAAAAAAATTGCTCAGCGAGGTATTGAGAGCTAGCTTACCTGAGGGTTACATTTTTGTCGTTTTATCAAATGTTTGGGACTTAAAAACTATTATAACAAAACAAAAATAATCAAATCCATTGCTGTAAGAGCTAAACAGGAACATGAACTGGCTTTAGTTCAAGTTATGCTATTATAAAAGACTAACAGGGTGGAAAGTGGAAGATTCTAAACTCATTATTAGCAATTAAAATTATCATCCCAAGAAAACATGTTTGGTGTGAAACATTTTGATTATAGAAAGAGAACAATGAATATATTTTGTTAAATAAGTTTTTCATTTTTCAAATGACAGCTTAATTAAAATTCATCCCTTGTTAACTTAATTGTGATATTTCTTGTCATTTTTGAGCTAATAACTGTTCATTTTCAAGTACATTTTTAATTAATGAATCATTATAATATTAATTTATTATTATATTGCATAATATAACCATAATTTTGACAGAAAACTGAAAACATTTGGGCTTTTTCCAGACTTTCTGTATCCTTGTAATAGCCAGAAATATTTGAAATTGTGAATGTGAAAATATATTTATACCATGTCTGTCAGAATACTCAATTCTGATTGGCTGGAAGGTGTGCAATAAAACTCTTTAATGCACAGGTAGTAATCATCAACTCACTCGCACAGAAATTTATCAACACTGTCTTGCGACTTTTATTAATAAAATAACTTTGCTACTAAATCACTACATTATATTTCTCAGCAACGAGGGGGTAACATCGCTTGTTTTGAAGTAATTAAACTCACACGCATCTCTTTCTCTCCCCCTATTAATTTAAATAAATGTAATCTTATCTTACTCACTACTTCTCAGTGTCTGATTCAAAGCGGGCAGAATGCTAGATGTAACGAGCTGTAACTGACGAAAACAACCATCATTTTTATCCTTACGGTCAAATATTGCGCAGCAAACACCAATAGCAGCTTCAAGTTGACAATGCTGTCAAAATTATTATACATCATTTTATAGCCTACATCATTAAACTATATACATCTAATTTTACCTTTAGGTAGGATTAGACCGGGGATGAAAGTAACACCTTTTGTTTGAGCATAACTCCCAAAATTTTATACATGGTAGCCACATTTGTCTACTACAAATATAACTTACTTTGACATGTATTACACAATCACAGATTATGTGAGTTAATGTCAAACACAAAAAGAGTTCTGTTGTTGCTGGTAAGTCCCAGACAGCAACATAGTGTCGGCACAGATCTGGCCCACATCTAGTACAGGTGGATTACACGTGGACCAAATGTGGGCCGGATCTGGGCCGACACTATGTTGCCGTCTGGGGTTGTAACAACTAGCTGGGGATCGATATAACAATGAGAGGTAAGTTGCCGAAATAAGATTCACACAATCTAAATTTATGCAAGAACGTTATTGAAGAATAAACAATAATCAGTTTTGAAATTGAAGTGAACATCTTAAAGTGATAAAAAACGTATTGTATTACTTTTATTCATTTAAATTTAGCACAAAACAATTGCCGTTTGTGTGCACTGTATTTCTGTCACTAGCTATTGTTGCCATCCAGCTAGGTGTATTTTCATGTGAATTTTTCGGGATATCACATAAAAAAACAAAACACTGGATGAAAATGCCAAGATGCACATAAATTCTAAAAATGTGCACACAAAAAAAAGTATGTGTTCAATTGATGTGGATAATGTTTTTATTCAATAAGCGCATAAACTTTGATGGAAACACATTTACCACATAAATCCCTCAATGTGCAACAAAAACTCGTGTTTTGAATGAGAGCATGAATGCAATCGAATTAAACTAGAGAAACAGCTACTTTAGATTTTGTATGTCAAATAACTGTATCTGCAATACAATGATTGCTAGGCAAAATTTGACTTTCTTTCCAGAAAATCAGTTTTTTTGGTCATAAAATCTGCAGCGCTGCTCACAGTTAAATGCCACTTCCCCTTTGAGCTCAAAAAGGTGATGGGAGTGTATGATATTGATGACAACACCACAGATCTTATCTGACTTGTCAAACTGACACTGTTACGACTGACCCCGTGTTACAACACTCCCCGGTCTCCTCTAATGTTACCAGGTTTCCATGGCCACAGAGGAGAACAAGCTTCCTGGGTTCTCGCGACAGAACTCTGAGCCCATGAGGTCATGGGAGCTGGAATCCGTTCTGACCAATCGTACTCTGCGCTTTGTGTTGAGGTTAGAGCAGCAGTTTGTTTGCCCGTCCTGCGGTGGGATCGTCCTGAACCCTCACCAGACAGGCTGTGGGCACATTTTCTGTGCTCAGTGCGTAAAGGCATACATGTAAGAGAAATTAATGAATTTAACAACTTGTTGTATATCAGCAAAGATAAACATGAATTTCAGCCGAAATTACTTTTAACATCTAAAATGATTTGTCAACGTGTAAACTTTCTTCTTTTTAGTGAAAATGGAGGAAGTTCGAAATGTCCTTTAGACAACGTTCCTATAAAACCTGAGGAGGTGAGATTATATAAAAATTTGAAATGCATATTTATCTGCGCTTATCATGAGAGTCACTCAATTTTCCATTATATCCTACTGAATAGCAATTCCAATGCTTGCAGGTTTTTCAAGACAACTGCTGTAAAAGGGAACTGCTAAACTTAGAGGTCTACTGCACCAACGCCCCAGACTGTAAGCAGAGGGCTACTTTATGTAACCTCCAGGTAAAGAGCAAATCATGCTGTAAATTGATGATGAAAAGCTATCCTGATGTGTCCATCATTCAGAGCTGAGTAATATCACTCTCTTTCTCAGGATCATCTGAAAGTTTGCCAGTATGAGCGTATTAGATGTTCCAACTCAGGGTGCAACGACACTGTGTTACGCAAAAACCTAATGGACCATCAAAGGAATGTCTGTTCCTTCCGCCTGGAATCCTGCCAGCACTGCAAGCAGTCTTTTCCCGTATCTCAATTGCTGGTCAGAATGTTTCCGTGTCTCAGTAGTGCATAAAGTCATCTTGTGTTTGTTTCTAATCTTGCCTCTAAACTATGCCAGGCCCATCAGAAGACTTCATGCCCGGAAGTTGAAGTCCCCTGTTCCAACAAGTGTCTGCAGATGATCAAAAGACACAAGGTGTGACACTTAAACAATTCACTCCGGAAGAATACCGCATTTAGAAAGTTCTAACTGTAATGAACATGCAATTATTTTTTATTGCTCTCTTCAGATTAATACAGAACCTCTAAGGCAGGGATGGGCAACTTCAGTCCTAGAGGGCCACTGCCCAGCAGAGTTTAGCTCCAACCCTAATCAAACACACCTGAACCAGCTAATCAAGGTCTTTAGGATTAATAGAAAGTTATAGGCAAGTGCGTTTTTATCAGGGATGGAGATAAACTCTGCAGGACACTGGCCCTCCAGGACCAGAGTTGCCCATCCCTGCTCTAAGGGGACCTCTTGGTAATCTTATATTTTTTCCAACATGTCCATCAACATGTCCCCTTAGAGGCTCAATGGCTTTTAAATAGGTAGAAAAAAAATACATTTCAGTGCTTTTGTAGTCGCTTGCATTCGGTTCCCCAAGAAACTTTGCGCTCACTGGCTTCGCATCGCAAAAGAGCTGAAATATATTTTTTCCTCATGTCATATTATTTCCATCACAAATGTTTTGCCAGTTATTGCAAAGTTTCTCAGGGGAACTAAAAAGTTTTGCAAGCTAACTCAAAGTTACTCAGGGGAACACAAACATTCTGCAAAAGAACGCAGAAGTGTTTTTTCTCCCATCTCAATTTTTTTTTCCATCACCATGTACCTCCCTTCAGGGGCTCTGTAATTACCAGTTGTGCATTTGCTGTCAAAGTTTTGTGAGCGAATGCAAAGTTCTTGGGGTAACGCAAAAGTTTGCAAGCATTCAAAATGATGTTTTATTAACAAACTTTGGGAAGATCATGAATCTACCCAATCAGCGCGAGAGGAGGCTTATATAGAGCCGACTTACCTCTGTTCCACAACAGTTTTTCCAGCATCCCTCCTTCACCCCAACTCCCTTGCTCTCTATTATTTCTTATCCAAGCCAGGGATATGGGGAGGAGCGCTCTGGTTTCAGGCCAATTCCGAGCTCAGAGCCCTCTCCTCGGACAGCACGCCAAATATGCATATTTGATACTATATCTGATTATATATAAGTGTGAACTCGTGAATTTAATATTTCCTCCCAACTCATATTTTTTCATAATGTCCTCTTAGGGGCTTTGTAAAAAAGCTGATTATCAGACTACAAATATTTTAATTTGCTCATTGCTGCTTTTTGATCTCATTCCAGCTGCAAGCACATGCTGATGAGTGTCCTGAAGTGGAGACGGACTGCATTTATAAAAACTATGGCTGCACAGTCAGAGTAAGAAAACATTCAAATTCAACGCTGAAACAAGTGAAAGTGTCATTTTATCAGTGTTGTCCTACTTAATAAGGCTGAATTTCTCGAAGGCATCGTGAGCTAAGTTGATTGTAGAGACCATTAGTGGCAATGGTTCTACAATCTACTTAGGCTTGTGATGCTTTTGGTCGTTAAATACATAAGCTTTGGAGATCTCAACCTTTGAACTCTGTCTTTCCTCCAGGATAAAAGAGGAAAAGTGCAAGTTCATGAAAACACAGAGTTCAGTTCCCATGTTCGGCTTGTCCTGGAAAGTAACACCAAACTTGAAAAACAGGTATGAAATGGGTCGTCAATGTTAATGCAAAATTCAAAATGAAAAAAAAGAAATTCTGGTCCATAAAACATTATCTCTAAGTTTATCCCATCAAATGCTATTATAAAAGGGATAGCTGTGTTCCTGGATTCTGATAGTGAATACATACTAAATAAAATGAATGAATGAAAATGTGTGTTCTTTATAATTTCCTTACTTAAGAGATGCTGAAACACATTGAGAATGCAGAGAATTACTTCATGATTGTCTCTTGTAGCTTATTGCTTAATTACAAATGTTGAATATAATATAAAAATGGTCTTGGCTGTAGGTGGAGCAGTTGCAGCAGGATATGCTTGTCCAACAGGGGGAGCTGAAGGACAAAAGTCTTGTGGTCAGCAGTCTGGACAGAGATGTCACCTTGTGTGACAACACACTTACTACCTTACAGGTAAAGAAACCCTGTATTCAGTCAGGCTACTAAGCACAAAACAGCTTATTGTCCTGTAATTTTAGAATCCATAATATTCAATGCCAAGTTAAAGGAACAGTTCACTAACCCCCAAGTTGACATGTTTCTGAACATATAGCAACAATTATTTTAGAGAATCAAGTAATCACCATTCATTATAGCTACTAGTATTTACTATATGTGGTCATAGTGGTGAATAAGAGCTTGACCAGCTTCAATGTTTCAATTCACACGCATACCTGTGAAGGAAGCTATTTTGGTGTTATATGGTCAGAGTTTGCTGTATGATCTGTGTTTGTTTGGCAGAGGTCTGTGGAGGAGCAGAGAGTTCGGATCTGCAGTGTGCAGCGTGAACTGCGGGATTTGCGGGGCGTTCTAGGGTCTGAATTAAGCGAAGAGCTCCCGAGCCTTCGGGCATCACTGGACTCCCTCAGACAGCAGGTGGCTGTCACAGAAAGCCTCAGGGAACATCTGGGTAAGTCAAGTCTGATTGGCCACAAGAATGTTGAAGAGAGCTACTGAACAAGATGGGTGAAACTCGAAACTTACTCTTCTACGTTTGTGAATGCAAAGGTTTTGGCTGCACAAGTTCAGTTTCACAGTTTGTTGTTTTCAAAACACATGACCTTCATGGTGGGTTAAAGAGATGAGTCTGCCTCCCGAACAACACTAAGAAGGCTTTTCCAAAGTTTGGGTACTGAATAGGAAAAGGATCTATTGGCCACAGTTGATTTTGATATTCTGGGTATTATCAACTGGCCAGAAATCTGAGACAGCAATGAACAAGCTGAGCCGGGAATTTCTCCCTATGTGTTTCCTCTGGTTTCCCTCACAATCCAAAGACAAGATACAGGACAGGTGAATTGGAGACTCTAAATTGTCGTAGGTGTGAGTCACCCCTGTGATGCTAAAACAGGCTCCAAAAACCCCATGACTCTACAGTACATAGGACAAGCAGTTGAGAAAATGAATGTATGTACAAATATGTGTTCTGTTTTCAGCCTTGTTGCAAAGGGAGATATAGTGGACATTAGAGTAAACCGGGGGTGGTCAACCCTGCTCCTAGGAGGCTACCTTCCTGCAGACTTTAGATCCAACACACCTGCCTGTTGTTTTCAAGTAATACTGAACACCTTTTTGTTTGATTAGGGTTGGAGATAAACTCTGCAGGTAGAGCAAATGGTCTTGTATAGCCGGGTTTACCTTCGGACCAAAGGTAAACTCCTGTAGTTTTTACTGGTTTAGACGGTACTATTTTGCCCTTTTGAGGTTTGTAGTTGTCGTAGTAATGCAAGAACTTTTAAAAGTGTCCAATCCTGTTCCTTGAGTCCTTCTTACTACAAAGTTTAGCTCCAACCCTAATTAAACTTAACCGAACCAGCTAATCAAGGACTTCAGGAGTACTAGAAATTTCCAGATACTGTAGATCTATTGGAACAAGTTGGAGTTAAAGGGTTAGTTCACCCCAAAATGAAAATTCTGTCATTAATTACTTAGCCTCATGTCGTTCCTCACACCGTAAGACTTTGGTTCTTCTTTGGAAGAGAAATGAAGATATTTTTGATGACAGAATGCTGTCAAATTTCCTTTAATTGACTGCCTTTGCATCTTCAACTTTGATGCTTCAAAAACTTCATAAAGAGATCGGAAAACTGATCCATATGAATCGAGTGGTTTAGTCAAAATTTTCTGAAGAGAATCAATCGCTTGTTATAATGAACAGATTTATTTAGGCTTTAACTCCAATGTAAACATTGGTTAGCAAACATAAGCAGAAGCTCAACCAAAACCTGCTACACGCGCGAGAACAAACCTCTTCCTGAAGCTCAAACATGCTGCGTAACCAATGAGGTTCATTCTTGTGTGTTACGCAGCACGTTTGAGCTTCCAGAAGAGGTTTGTTCTCGTTGGGTGCAGCAGGTTTGGTTGAGCTTCTGCTTATGTTCGCTGATCAATGTTTACAAGATTTCTGATCATTTTATGAAGTTTTTGAAGTGTCAAAGTGGAAGTTGCAAAGGCAGTCAATGGAAGGAAATCTGACAGCATTCTGTCATCAAAAATATCTTCATTTGTCTTCTGAAGAAGAATGAAAGTCTAACGGGTGTGGAAGGACATGAGGGTGAGTAATTAATGACAGAATTTTCAAATTGGGGTGAACTAACATTTTATATTCTGCATGAAAGTGGCCCTCCAGGACCAGGACTGGACACCCCTGATTAATGGTAAGTTGTTATCTGAAAAACAGTGAAACAAAATAAAGCACACAGTCAGTTCCTTACCATGATAGTTAATTGTGACCATGTTTGTCAAACACCAATAAAGGACAAAAAGCACTATAAATGTAGCCCAGAAAAAAATAATCCTTGTAACTACATTCCATGATTTCTAAAACTGACCAAAACTTTAGCCTGAAAATCTTCCCCTCAATCAAAGCTCTGAAATCACTTTCACGTCTGTCAGAATTTAAAATAGCATGTTTTACGCCAGTCAAAGCGTTTGAATTCCAACATCCTTTTTGGAGCTTGACAATTGTGGTTACCATAAAGAGAAGTGAGAAGATTGATCGAAATGCCTTTTGTGTTCAGTGAAAAAAACAAAAAACCTAACATTTGGTGTGGCCATGACACACCAAACAAAAATCAAAGAAATAGTGGTGTTGAAAGCCGACTCGTGTTATCTCATGTCACCCACGTCTGGACCAAAAGTTTGCACTCAAACCCAGCAAAAACTACATCCAATGTCCAACTAACCTGTATATTCAAACCTTCCTGAGAGAAAATAACTCTCCAAACCAGAGTATTCTGTATTCTTCATTGAAAAAGGGAAACCAGAAGAGCTAGGATTGCAGATAATCAAACCATTTTCACACCAATCTTGCTAACCACAGGCGGATTGGTTGAAAATAATCACAGGTGACATGAAGATGAAAAACGAGAAAAGCCTTCTGTTGCCCTCATGACTTTAACATTTACTTGCTTTTGCAACTTTATCCACTGGTCCACTACAGCGAATAGCTAATCAGGGTGATCTCAGTTGGCCAAAAAGCCACTATTGGGTGTTCGACTAGTGCTGACGGTGCAGAACCCAGCACAAAGACTAGGCCGCTCATTGACAGCTGTCCAACAGTGGACCGTTAGCTTGGTGTGTCACAGCCTATACAGATTCAATACAATAAGATGAGTAATTAATAGAGTTTGTTTCCAATCGTAGACTTATAACCAGCATCACACAATACAATAACATCCAAATGTATCCTCTTTATAGAACTGCAACAGTAGCTCTGTATGTGTTTGTGTCCCTCAGGTGCGTTAGAGCAGACGTGTCAGCGTCATACACGTTTGTTAGACATCCACGTGGAACAGCTGCAGTGTAATGAGCAGCGTTTCCGCCAGCTTGAATCCACCTCCTATGATGGGAAGCTCATCTGGAAAGTGCGTGACTACTGGCACCGAAAAGAAGCCGGCACCCCACTCAACTCCACCCCCTTCTACACCAGTCGTAACGGCTACAAGCTTAGTGTGCGGGCTTATCTTGGTGGGGACAACTCAGGGAGAGGCACCCACATGTCGCTCTATATCACAATAATGCGTGGAGACTTCGACTCCCTCTTACCGTGGCCGTTCCGTCAGAACATAACGTTAACATTACTGGATCAAAGCGGCACTAGGAACCACTTGAGCAGTACTTTCACACCTGACGCCAACAGCGATAGCTTTCGTCGGCCAACATCTGATGCTAATGTGGCCACAGGATTCCCACGATTTATATCCCACAGTGATCTGGAGGTCCCTCGGAATGCCGTTTATATGAGAGACGACACGCTGTTCATCAAAGTAAAGGTGGACACAACTGGATTGGAGGACTTGTAGCACTCCCAAAACAGTATCCAGGAGTCACTATAGCAGGGTTCCTCAAATCCTGCCCTGCAGAGCTTAGCTCAAACCCTGATCAAACTCACCTACCTGTTACTCTGAAGACCTTGAGGTGTCTTTGATTAGGGTTGGAGCTAAACTCTGCCCTCCAGGACCGGATTTGAGGAACCCTGCACTAAAGTGTCACATTTGTTGTAGTAACACTGGTTATGTTTACATGCTCAGATTTGAATTAGTCTGAATCATTTCAAATCATCTGAAGGTTCTGAATGTACTGCTCATATGTGCCATATTTATGAAAATATCAGTTTGAATGAAAAAGTTCTGCGCATGAGAAGAGTGTCAAGTGTTACCATATGGTTTAAATCATAAGTGTTTATGCAGTTACAATGGCTACTGGTTATTTCCAGCCAAGATCCGTTTCTGCTGCGTGGGTCAGTGGCTGTTTGCTTGAGGGAGTTCGTCTTGTCATAGTGAGTGGTGCAGATGGTTGCGCAACACGTTTGGAAACCCGGGTTTGTTTTCTACCTGGGGCATATCTTGATCTCCTATCCCCATCTCTCTCCCCTGTTTTTTCTTCCCCTGTCTGTACAACTTAAAAATGAAATGTATGCACTGATGACTCATTCAGTAAGATCAATAACATGTATTTAGAAAATGGGTAGAATTAAAATTTTTTTTTTTACTTGCTTTTCCCACCCACTTTTGTGGCAAAAAGACAGCAATGCTGTAAATTATTGTTTCTGACTTACCGTTTGAGCTAATAAAGAAAATCTGGACTCTTCAAACATTGGTTCTTGATGCCTGCTGGATGCTATCCTTACATCATCTGCTGTGGAAAAGGGAAAGCAGCTTTGTTAGGTTTTTTCATTTGTTACGGCTGTCATTGTTTTCAAGTTAAAGTTAGTTCAGCAATATATATATAGCTAGCTATCATTACTGTTTAGTAGCTTGCTGATTTAATTAGGCAACCCAGTGTATAACTAGCATGATCTAACTTATCTAAAAACATCTGCTTAACCTTACAAATGAGACAAGAATCAAAAGCAGAGTTAATTCTTATGGTTTTTACATTTCTCACCAAATAAGTTAGTCTCTTCTACCGACCAGCTCCTCACTCACTTTGCCAAGTTAACTGTAGTCACTTACGGAACAAAAATATATGGGAATATACTGCAAAATATAATGCGATATATTACATAATACATTTCCATATATGGGAAACTAGTGCTTATATTTTTCAATATACTGCAATATATGCATTGAACATGTATGGCTATATATTGATACATATAAATGAAGACAAAAATAGCATTACATTCATAAAGTTTCATCCTTTATTATGTACATATATTGCACATACATGTTCCCATATAAATGTGAATGTATTGTACACACATATATACACACATTCACAGAATGAGTTACAATCAGTGGTTACAACAGCCTTCTAGTTCCCAGCATGCTTTGCTTCTGACTGTTAAAGGAGAGTAAATGTTAAAATTAAGTGCCATTTCATGTGTTTTGCTCAATATTGATATAGGGGGAGATCTTTTAGCATTTAATGTTCTATTATTTTAGAATTTAAAAGGTTTTCTGGTATGTGTGAGTTTTTGAGGTTACCATTGCACTGAAGAGTCGAGCCTGTGGTGAGGTTTATGATGAACACCATTAATAATAACTTTATTTAAAAAATAACAGCTGTGCACCTTATAGGACAGTGATAGTTAACAAAAGCACACTTGCATGTACTAAAGTTTCTACCAAAGAGACTGACTTGAAAATATGAGACATGTAAAATGCAAAAATTATAAAATATAAGAAATGTGTTATTTTACCATACTGCATGAGTAAATATATCTGCAATATATTATTCATGCCGTTCCATATCTGATCACATATATTATGGAGTGTATTACTGAATATAAAATTACATACTATGATATATTAGTAAATATATTATCACATATTTTTCAATATATGATAAGTGGCAATTCCTTATGTATTATTCAATATATTGTAATATTATTTACGCAATATATTTTTCTGTAAATTTTTAAATATACTGTTAATTCATGTAATATATTGATCAGTCATATATAGGGAAATATATTTTCTTTCCATAAGGGGTGATGCACATAAATGTGCTGTGTAGGCCTGTGCACTGCACTAAACACGTATGCCAGGTCATTTTGAAATAAGTAGAATCAATTATGAAATAAGTTTTTCCACCTACAGTTTTTTTTTTTTTTATTATTATTATTCGCCCTGGTACTATTTTCACAACAAAACTCTTAAAATCCAAACTGATCACACTTGTAACACAGCTAGTCATTCTTTCAAAACATGATCTCATGCTTTTGTTCTAGTTGTGCATATTTCAATTCTAATCACTGTTTCAAAACACAAGATCATTGTGATATGTAATGAGAACATTTGGTTTAATCACCGAAACACAACAGTATGTTCTTCTTTCAGTTTAGTACTTTTAACAATCAGTTCATTCAATAGCAAACAATGCAAGATACACGTTTCAAATCACCCTTGTTGCTGAAATAATTACACAGGCTACAGATCCCACATTAGAAAATACACTTACATTACCTAAATGACATAATTGACATAAAATCCATAATGTTTGTAGTATAATCTATTCAGTGTGTTATCAAAAGGTGTGATGAAGTATGACATGGTCATGAGGTTTTGTGTAGAACAGTGTGCTGCATGTACAGTAAATGTTCTCTGTACCACATGACTGAATCTATACAGTAGTTGACCTTTATAAGGGTGAGTTATAGTAATGTGGCAGTCTTTACCATGGTAATGCCTCCGTTTACAGTATCACATGGCCTACTATAATGTAAAATGATGCCATCTGTCTGTCTCCCTTCTTCTGATGCATCTCTGATCAATCTGATGTTATACAGTCATTGACTGTTTATTTTCCCTTGTACTCTGTCCTGCTCTGTGTTCACAAATTTCAAATCCCTTTGTATCTGTATCTCTCTCTCTCACACACACACACACACACACACACACACACACACACACACACACACACACACACACACACACACACCATGTTTTATGTGGACTTAGACATAATGATTTCTATACTGTATAAACGGTATATTCTATCCCCTACCCCTAAACCTAGCCATCACAGAAAACTTTCTGCATTTTTACATTTTATAAAAATATAATTTTGTATGATTTATAAGTGGTTTTCCTCATGGGGACCAAAGAAATGCCCAAACAAGGTCTACAATTACTGTTATTACCATCCTTGTTGGGACATTTGGTTCACAACAGTGTTTACCAGGACCACACACACACACACACACACACTTTGAAAATTGTAGTTATCATCTAAGATAATTTCTTATAATGAAAAAAGAATTCATTACATTTGGTTATCCATATCAGAAATGGCAAATAAGTTCTATAGAAACTGTGCCTGTAGAATCAATATATATATAGAAATCTATAGGTGTACCAAATGAATCATTGATTAACCATTAAGTTGGATTGAATAACAGGCAAATGTATTAAACTGAACGAAAAGAGATGAAAATGAAAAGTTTGATAGTAATAGTAAAATTATGAAAGGTAGTTACTGTGAATGAAACATTTATATAGATAAAACACTTATTTTGCATAGTGAAAAGGATACTTTGTGATTTTATGTATTGTACTAAAATTTGTTATTGTACTAAAACTTGTTATTGATGTTTAAATCAGGACAAGTAAAACGGTCTTTCTCTTGCCCCTTCAAAAAATTAAGTGGTAATGTCGAGCCATAATAAGCCTATGTGCCAGGGCTCAGCCCCGGATGGCCCCGGCCCAATTTAACCCCTGTGTGTGTGTGTGTGTATATATATATATATATATATATATATATATATACACACACATTCGTCAACACTTTATTTTGATGGTCCACTTTAGTCATTCTATTAACTACAGGTAACTTTGCAACTATATGTCGACCACCAGTTATTAGAGTATTAGTAGACTGTCTGCTTAAAATCTGCTGACACTTTATTTTGATGTTCCTCGGCAGATATTCTACTGACTATTTAAAGAGTAATTTTAAAGCTACATGTCAACTTATTCTACTAATCCAAACCCTAACACCTAACCTGTATATACATGTATGTATATACCTGGCATTCCCTGACAGCAACATAGTGTCGGGCCAGATCCGGCCCACATCTGGTCCGCGTGTAATCCACATGTACCAGATGTGGGCCGGATCTGGGCCACACTATGCTGCTGTCTGGCATGTGTCTTGGTCAATCATATCACAAGCAGACAAGGGAGACATTCCCAGTTACACCTGGTGTTTTAATTCATCCACTTTCAACCAATTCTGTCCTGATTTCTTCAAGGGGAGGGTCTATTGGTGGGAAAATGTATGGGCTTTTTCAGATCTTTCGATGTAATGGACGAAATAAGCTCACGCAATTTACATATGAAGGTGACCAGAGACGACGGAAAAACACAGAGAGTCACAAAGTGACATATAGTTAGTAGAATGTCTAAAGTGGACTATTGAGATAAAAAAAATTGTAGCCTTATGTTTATGTTTTTTAGTAAAGAGCAAGTAATCAAGAGCAAGCACATTTTGAAAGCCCAGAATTCACACCTAGATCACGTCCACATATTGTGTGTATATATTTTTATATCCATTTCCTCTGTAATATCCCACAAATTTCTTCACCACTTGTGCCCAATAATGTGCAGACCTACAATGAAAGTGTTTGTACCCAACCCTCGAGCTTCAATGTGAAGTATGAGACTGACAACTGTATAAATAGGTACATTATTACAGGCAGGCAACATGACACTGGCATGGGTGCTCGTGCTTTGTGTGGTGGGTGATGGGACAATAGCCGCTCATATGACGATGAGCCCCACTAGCTATTTATAGATATTGTCCACAACTACGTCTAGCTGTTGTCGGCTGGAGTGTATCTGTGCGTGTGCAAGTGTTTTCAGACAAAAACAGCTCCAAAGATGTGGAAGAGGGAAAAAATTTGGATGATTAAGCGTAAGTGTCACATTTTGGATGTATGGAATGCCATTGCTTGTGGTGGAGATGTACTGAACATCAGAACCAAGAACTGAGTTAGTCATTTAACCACTACTTTTAAATTAAAATAAGACACTAACAAAACACAGTCATTGTGTGGCATTTGTGTAGGGGTATTTGAGACTTGATGTCTCATGTGTGATTTGTGTTTCAGCACCTACCGAGCACCCAAAGGAGTCGAAATACAGGCCTGTGCTGGAGGTATTCCCCTTCACAAAAACACCAAACCCATTTACACCCAGCTTGTGGAAAGTCCCGTACTCTTTGTCAGTTTGCAGACGGGGAAAAAAAAAGAGTGTTACCAGGCAGTTGCATTGTTCAGTGATCTTGAATGGGTTGCCACAACCACGTCCTCTCTATGTACAACCTTGACCATTTTTGGGACGCAGTTTAGTTCACAAAAGAATAATGTTCATTTTGAATGCACAGTGAACACTGTTCCCATCCTATTATAGTTTATTAGAAATAACATTCAAACCATAAAAACAGGCAACACTTTACTTAAAGCCTTTATGTATACTGCATAAAGAAGGTATTCATAATGTACGTTATAATGCATTATATCTTTACATAAAAATTTACATTGAAATGCAATATAATATTTGCGGAAGTTGTAACAATTAAGTATTATAAAATGTATTAGCTACAATTATTCATTAAATCATACAAAACACATTTATAATGCATTGTAAAGTGTTACCAAAAAAAAAAAGTTACTTGAAATAAAACGAGTTTACTGAAATAAAATAAAAAAGTTCATTAAATGTTATTTCATCTAATTGCAAAGGCAACATTTGTCATTTTCATTTAGTTAATTGATATACTACAATAACTAAAGCTAAAACTGAAATAAAATTAATAAACTGTATAAACTTTTTTTTTTTTTTTAAATACTATAACTAACTTAAATAAAATGAAAATGAATAGTTATATAATAGTTTTTTTTTTCCACAAGAATAATAACATTCACATATGGTTCACATATTCACAATATTTTAATTTGATCATGATCAAAATTTTAATTTGGCATCTAGTAAAAATGAAGCTGGCTGGACTGAAAAGACATCCTGTGGGTTACACTTTATTTCGATGGTCCACTTTAAACATTCTACTATAAGTAACTTTGCAACTACATGTCAACTAGCAATCATTAGAATATTAGTAGACTATTAGGTTAGGGTTAGTTCACTTCGGAATGAAAATTTCCTGATAATTTACTCACCCCCATGTCATCCAAGATGTTCATGTCTTTCTTTCTTCATTCGAAAAGAAATTAAGGTTTTTGAGGAAAACATTCCAGGATTTTTCTCCATATAGTGGACTTCAGTGGGTTTCACCGGGTTGAAGCTCAAAATTGCAGTTTCAGTGCAGCTTCAAAGCGCTCTGCGTCATCCCAGGCTATGAATAAGGGTCTAATCTAGCGAAACGATTGGTCATTTTCTAAAAAAATAAATAAATAAAAATGTATATACTTTTTAACCACAAATGCTCGTCTTGCACTGCTCTGCAATGCGCCACGCAACGTTGAAAGGTCACGCATGACGTAAACGATAGAACTGCGGTACGGCGAAAAAGTCCAATATCGTTGTTTAACCCTTTTTGTAAAGGCCGTTTGGCTCAATCTTTGCAGGTTCGCGTTGTAGACACTGGATCGGTACTTCCGCCTACGTCACGCATGACCTTTGTAACATGATTATAATATATATTTTTATATAATATATATATATATAAATATATATTTTTTTAAGAAAATGACCGATCGTTTCGCTAGATAAGACGCTTATTCCTCATGTGGGATCGTGTAGAGCCCTTTGAAGTTGCACTGAAACTGCAATTTGGAGCTTGAATCCCATTGAAGTCCACTATATGGAGAAAAATCCTGGAATGTTTTCTTCAAAAACCTTAATTTCTTTTCAGCTGAAGAAAGAAAGACATGAACATCTTGGATAGCATGGGGTGATTATTAGGAAATTTTCATTCAGAAGTAAACTTAGGTTTAAGTTTAGTAGAATAACTGACATACACTTGTAAAGTTACTTATTGTCAGAGGAATGTCTGTTGGGGAGCTTCAAGTGTTTGCAGATATTATGCAGACAGTCTACTAATACTCTAATAACTGCTAGTCAACATGTAGTTGTAAAGTTACTTATAGTTAGTAGAAAGTCTAAAGTGGACTATCGAAATAAAGTGTTACCCATCCTACTTCTATAGAAATGATATCAGCGTGTGCATGAATTAATAAAAGTATATTAATAGCAATATCTGATGTTGTCTTTTGCCCAGAGTTTACTCCCCCGTGACCCTATGAGCAGGTTCAATCTGAAGAGAAGTTCCCCTAAAGATGAGTTCCCAAACCTGGACAGAAACCGCACCCTCATGGGCCGCATCCTCGACCTGCACATGTACACGCGACAGTTCAACCGGGCAACTGAAAGCGGGGTCCTTTTTGATGATATCGTACGCCCTGGACTTGAGGATCCGGGTGAGTTATTCTAAAATATTTTCTGATACATTTCACACAAACAGTCAATTCATAGAATGAGTCATAACCTCCACAGAAAGGTTACCAGACTGCAGAGAAATGAAGCCAGAAGCTCAACTTTCGCTTCTCTGAATGAATGTTTCAAGCAATGAGATCTACACAGATGACACATGATCCACTAAAGCACATGTGTTAAGACTTCGAACGTGTAATCGTGTATTATATATATTTTCCATTGATTTCTATTGTATTTATATTACATGTAAATGTCCACCATTAGCTTCACATAAACCTTTTTTTCTGCACTTTTACATCTGAAGACATCATTACTGTTTATAGTCATTTTCATCATGGGAACCATTGTGAAAAAGAAGTACACTTAAGCATACTTTTAAAAATAGTACTTATTACAAAAATAATATACTTTAAAAGAATAATATACTTAATGTGATGCTTTTGGACACTTAATTGCATGTTAATTGCAATTAAATGAAAAAAATACTCAATACCCTCATGTCACCCGTAAGACGTTCATCTTCGGAACACAAATTAAGATATTTTTGATGAAATCCGAGAGGTATACGACTCATCTGTAGACAGCAATATAATCTACACTTTCAAGGTCCAGAAAGCTACTAAAGACATTGTTAAAACAGTCGATGTGACTGCAGTGGTTCAACCTTAATTTTATGAAGTGACGAGAATACTTTTTATGCGCGAAAACAAAACAAAAATAACGACTTTATTCAACAATCTCTTCTCTTCTGTGTTAATTCTCATACATTGTTTATGTCCAGCTCTTCCAGGTTCTCTGTCAGAACGGCGACTCATTATTGGCTGGCTCCTGCGTCAGCATCACACGCATGCAGACGTAAACACGAAAGCCTTTACTGTGCTTACTGCGGCAACTGTGTAAGGATAATCACAGGGAAGAGAAGATGTTGTTGAATAAAGTTATTTTTGTTTTGTTTTTGCGCACAAAAAGTATTATCGTTGCTTCATAAAATTAAGGTTGAAACACTTGTTGTCACGTGGACTGTTTTAACAATGTCTTTAGTACCTTTCTGGACCTTGACAGTGGTAATTAAATTGCTGTCTATGGACGAGTCCGTTACCTCTCGGATTTTGTCAAAAAATATCTTAATTTGTGTTCTGAAGATGAACAAAGGTCTTGAGAGTGAGTAATAAATGACAGAACTTTCATTTTTGGGTGAACTAACCCTTTAAGCACACTTCTTTTTCTAAAGGACTGCATTTATTCAGGTTTTACTGTCTTTGTGGGTTCACAAAGCACATGTCAGAAGAGACTCAAGTGAATATCAGGTCTTGGTTTTATATATCTGTGAACCCCTGCGGTTTCATAAAGGTACTGCATTGTCTGATAAATGATGTGGACTTTTTAAAATAACTATATTGTTTGGGGTCCCTGGGAGGGGAAAAGATTGACAATATTTTTAAGTTACGCATTTTCTGCCATAAATGTCCTAGCACTCTGAACTCAAAACACAGTTGTGAATGAACTTTTTTAAGATTGACTGAACCTTTAGTCTAGAGTCACACCTTTCTCTCTGAATAAAAAATCAAGTGAATCATTAACAAATACAGATCATGCTTTGCATTTGTAAACCCTGTCCTTTTATGTTACATTTTGGTTCTTGTCTGACTTTGTCTGACAGGGCAGTCCATAGGACCAAAAGCAGTTGGCTGTTTAGCAGGAGATGCTCAATCATATATCCTGTTCTGTGACTTTTTTGACCGTATTATCGAGTCTTACCACGGCTACAAGGTCACCAGTGATGCAGTACAAGAGAGCGACTTTAATTATGACAACCTGAAGGTACGAAGAAAATAATAACAAGTAACAACTCTTTAATGTCTCAACAATGAGATTAAATGGAGACCAAATGAACAAGTTTGCTAAAGTATCCTGATGTTTCACCTGAGAAAAAGACTCACTCTACGTTACTTTTATCACTCCATACTAGCTCTGCCAGTGCATAATTTTAGGAGAAACTTCTCCATTAAGTCTCTTTCCTCTCTGGGTAAATTTTGTGATTATAATCTAGTCATGAGCGATGTAGAATAGTGTTAAATCTGGAGTGGATGTATAAAGTCTGTGTTTATGTGTGTAGGGTGGGGATGACTTTGACCAAGAATATGCATTGAGTTGTGAGGTGACTGCATGCCGCAGCATAGAGGATTACTGCTTCCCTACACACTGCAGCAGAGGGGAGCGCAGACAGCTCCTCACACTGGCCAAAACAGGTACTGATCATGGGTCTACTTAGACCCAATCCTGCTCCTGGAGAGCCACTGTCCTGCTCCAGTTTAGCTTCAATCCAAATTAAATACACCTGAACCAGCTAATCAAGGTTTTACTAGGCAGACTATACACTCCCAGGCAGGAGTGTTGAGGCAAGTTGGAGTTAAACTCTGCAGGACAGTGGCCCTCCAGGAGCAGGTTCGGACACCCCTGACTTAGATGGATATGCTTTATGCTAATGTAACTTGTTTTGTAGCTTTGGAGCAGTTGGCTGAGGATCTGCCAGGAAAGCTTTACTCCATAGATGAACTCAGCCATGAGAGTGAAGGCCGCAGGGTTGTGATGGACTCTCCACCATCTTCTTTGATAAAGATCGGTGTGGCTCGTGACTGGCCTGATGCGAGGGCCCTGTGGTTGGTTAGCGTTAATAAGTTGTGGTTAAATAATGCTAAGCAATTCGATTTTGCTTATATGTTTTAATGTATGTTTTTGCCTTGCGATCAGGTTGAGTATGGACGGGACCCTGGCTGTCTGGGTTAACATGGAGGACCATTTGAAACTGGTGTCTTATAGAAGTGATGCTTGCTTACAAGAAGCATTTAAGACTATCTGCATCAATGTGCTGAAGGTTTATTTCAATCAGCTACCTCATACAATATCATGTTGATATGTTTTCTGTGAGAAGACAAAAGGTCCTAATATCGAACCCTGAGGCATGCCATATATAGTCTATGTTGCACATACTAAAAATCTAAAATATGTCTTTTTAGATGGAGACAGCATATAAGAAACTGAGACATCCATTTATCTGGAAGCCTCACCTGGGCTGGGTGGTCAGCTCACCTGCAGAGATAGGCACAGGCCTGAAGGCAAGTGTCACAGTGAAGCTGCTACATCTCGCTGAGAACAAACGCATGGATGACATCCTGGACAGACTACGACTTGAGATGGAAGAAACAAGTACGGCAAAACTTTGTAGTGTAATATCATGCATGATATCAGCCACAGTCTAACATAAAAATGTAATTAGGCTGCATAAAAAGAGTAATATGTCCGAATTTGCAGTATTCATAAAACAGTAGGCAAAAAATACCCAGATGACCTACTACTTCCGGCAAGATTCTGAAGTGTGCAATATAACAGACACTTTACTATCCCATGAGGCCATAGCAGACGAGTTGTGAATGGCAGTGAAGTGACACAACAAATGCTGCAGGTCACGTTACAATGACAAAACATGGCGGATGCAGCACATCCAGATTAAATTTATATTAGACACATTTATAATGATATAGGACATACTTTAGCACTTATTTAAAAGAAGTACCGATAACACTTTTTTACAGTATGTGTACTTATCCAAGAAAGTACTGTAATATAAGGTAACTACATGAGTTAAGATTAGGTTTAGGGGTAGGTTCAGTGTTAGTACCTAGTTACAGCCCAGTTATTGTAATTGCTATAGTAAGTACATAGTATGTATGCAGAACAGGAAAAGGTTCTAAAATTTAGGACACTAACTGGTCTTAGCATTCCTTGAGGCATTTTTGGGGTATCTCAAATGTCCTAGTGTCACAAACAGTCCAAAATTTCATACAGGTTTTAATTTTTTGGCTAATAATTTTTGAACAAAATGGCATAGAAGCATTTTTGTCCTGTCTTCTTGGCTCATGTTGAGCTCAATGTACTTGGTGGTTTCAAAATCTATCATTTTCATTAATTAATTTTTGCTAATCCTTCTACAAATTCAATGTAACGTTAACCAACTTCTGCATAGATGATATTCACACTATTCACATAGATTAGATTTTTCACACCACGGTTATTGTGGCCAAAAAATATCACGATATCGATATATCGGGGTTGATCAGTCTAAATAATTTTTACTTCGTTTATTTAGTTTTTCTCTTTCAGGGCTGCTGCACATTTTTTAAAGTCAAATGTAAGGCTTTTTAAGTAAAATAAATAAATAAATAAATAATAAATAAATACTAGCATTGTAGCCTATACATTATGGCTGTTACCAGTCAAATGAAATCATTATCAACAAAATCCATCTTTGCAATACAGAGGTGACACAGAATGAGAAGTGGCATTCATATATTTACACAGCATTTACAATTTGTCTACATAAATTTAATTCAATATTATATATTTAAATAAATCTTTCTAATTTTAACTTTTTAATTAAAATGTACCTTAAATATGAAACTAAACTAAACTGCCAGTAGGTGGAAGCAAGTCACTGTCTCAATGAGTGAGTCAACCGATTTGTTCAAATGAGGAACGAAGCTCGGATTCATTCGTTCTAAACGCGGATTCAGTCAGTATAACAAAAGCATTTCTGTTGCACGGGGACTCTGTTCTGCCGTTCATCATTTTGAAATGTTCGTTGGCGAAATAAAGGGGAAAAAAACAATATTAACAATACTGTGTCTAAAATGTAACTCACATTGTTAATTTAACAATAAGTTGAAGGAACATTGCATTTGTGCTGATTTGGGGAAAACGGCACTCTTGCTCGTGTGATATTGTAAAACAACTACATCTTATAATGTGATATAATGACAAAAAAATGTCGGGGCAAAAAAAATGCCCGTGTATCTTGAATTTTGAGGGCATAACTGCATGCATAGTTACATCACGCTGAATAAGACGAGTAAAGAAAACGCGGTACTTAAAATAATCACCCTTTATTTAAATATATGAACACAGAAAATTGCTGTTAATATAACATTTCCCATTCCATGACTAGTAAAATAATCGCAACTTACTCTCTGTAAAATGGCGTTATCTGCAGGGTGATGGACACGGAGGGGGGTAAGAGGTTAATGGTGTTGCCACCCCTAGGCAAATCCTGCGGATTGAGCTGTCTAAGGAGCCGAAAAACTCCCATACTGTCGAGTGTCGAGCTTATCTACTATTCTTCGGGTGTAGACAGAGCCTCTCACTCTCCCGCTCGAAATAACGTACCTCAGGGATGACGTGTTTTTGTAGGCCAACCCGGAAGTTAGCGGCGCACAGGTTCCCTCGATTGAAAGCCTATACATTTTTCCCATAGACTTTTGGAAAATCGCAGAAAATAAGCTCTGTGTTTAACAAAGGGTTATGACACTTACACGTTTTGTCTATCAAGATAATCTTTACAAGTTAACACAATATTTATAGATTTTGAAGCCTAAATAAAGTCGTCAGATATAAAAGGCTAACAGTAGGCTATAAACGGACTACAGCACACCATGGTCGCAGATCAACGTCACCACCACCACGCTTCCTCAAACTTTATTTATAAAACAAAGTTATTTAAAAACATGCTCGCTGATTATGATCTGTGCTGTTATGAATACTTATACACTTTTTCATGAGAACTGTTGTCCAAATGTCCCGTTTTTAATAATGACGTCTAACCTCCCCGCCAAAGGAAGTAGTCCCTTTTAGCAATTTGTTAGCAACCGCAGATTTTAAGACACCGTAAAGGTTTAAAAAATCACAAGCGGGTTATAACTGGTGTGTTTTATGTCATAGATCAAAACGTGAAAGTATTTAGAGGCGTTGTTAACCACAGACCTTATTTCAGGCGATTTAGCAAAAACCCATAGACTTTATGGCGTTGGAACCGGAAGCCCTAAAATGGGTACTGGGTTTCCAGGTTTTGCCTACAAAAGGCTGCGCTGTGTCGTCTTCTTGTTTGACAGGCGTCAGCGTTAAGGTGCAATACTGCCACCTGAGAGCTCAACCAGATACTGGCGCTGGAGTATTTACATGTCATGATATCATAAGCGTCCTATTCATTTTAAATACCGGTATATCGTCACACCCTAAATTAACACGATATCCATATTTCATGCTTTGAATATCACGGTTATCGTCAATACCAGTATATTGTGACACCCCTAATTCACACCAAGCTTGTAAAACAAAACCATTTGTTAATCAAAGCTCCATGAAGATGACGGCAAGAACAAACATGTCGTGCTAAAAAAAAAGTAGCAGCCACTGCTATATTTGCAAGATTGATCTAATCTGAATGTTTAAAGGTGCTAAAGAGGATCTTTAGAGGATGAGTGCATGCGTAAGAACAACCCCCCTCCTTCACAGCTCATTTCGAGGGAACGCCTCCCAAAAGTCGTGCACCAGTATTGGAACACGAGTGTTTACCACCGGCATTCGCTGTGTCGTGTTAGTGGATTCATTATGTCGGACTCACCGCAGGTAACTCATAATCTGCAGTTGTTATTCCTGTCTCCTGACAAAAACATTGCATGCGGCGCCTGTAGAGTGTGGAAAGTTACTGGAGCGCGCAGCCGCGCGTCTCTCACAAGGAACGTCATGGCAGTGATTGACAAGCCAGAGGGCCAATCGTTTACGCGATGATCGCGCAAACGATTGGCTGATGTTTTTAAGGCCCTACCTCGTGCACAGATGATGTATATTAATATTATTACTTTCAGTGCACCTAATAAATAGTCTTTTATCAGTTAGTAAAGACAGTTTCAAGTAATATTGCAAAAATTAATAAAACAAAACATCCTCTTTAGCACCTTTAACTAAAAAAAGTCTCTTAAAAATATATTTTTGATCACAAATACTATAAAGAAACTTAAACTGTTGCATTATTTTTATTTACCATGCAGGCTGTCCAGGCATCTACAAAATCAGCAACCTGCAGACAATTGGATTGAATGAAGTCGGGCTGACCCAGTTAGTGGTGGATGGGGTCAAACTTCTCATCCGAATGGAGAAAAGACTGGAAAACAACAGTGGCATTGATGACCTGGTACCTGCTCAGAAGTAAAGCAGCCATCAGGAGGCTTTTTGTTTTAGGAGAACTGAAGTACCATCGCTCTGGAGTTCTCATCGACATTATGATAAAAAAGGGAGTTTGCTACACTTTTTGATTTGTTTGTAAAATATTTTTGAAGCTAGTGGTTTATTCGCATATGGCTTCTATCATCATTAGAGTGAATCTCACGAAGGAACACCCTGGTAATATTACATCCTATTCTACATAAAGAAAATGAAGCCTATTTTAGGTCCACTATATGAACTTTTCACTAAGCCATCACACCCACACACATGTTTTCATGTAAAAAGTAATTGATTTTGTCTTTCTTTTGGTTTTGGCCTGCCTGAAATACGAGAAGAGCATTTCTTTGAAATGTTAATGAAATCCGCCCTACACATAGCATTTTGTTGCATTTGCGCTAACGGACTCATTTCACAGTCAGGAATATTTACTATATCCTAAACATAGATGATCATGTGCAAAACAAGAACAGAATGTTCATATTTCCTTTAGGAAAACCACAATTACTTGATGTAATTATTGCAGTGAGGATTGTGGAAAAAAAGGACACAAAAACATTTTAGTTCAAAGACTCATTTCAAGTAAGCTTTAATGTGCTCCAGTGGGACTGAAGTTGAACCACAGTGGCCCAAGGGATTTTCCGCAGAAATGTACAGTACAATGTCGAGAGAATAAATGGGAAGAGTGTGTGGAAGGATGAAATGTGTTGAGTTAATTGCATTTTTTTGGAGATCCTCAGCCTTCAGCTTCCTTTCCCATCCAAACACTTTCATCCGTACAGCCATTTAAAAAAAGAAAAAAAGAAATGTGTCCTGGAAATGTACCGTCACAAAATGGAACATCACAGTTGACATTCGAACATTCAATGCCTCTCTGAGCTTTAATCACAGCTTTACCCTTTTAATATTTTTAGTCACTAGTCCTTTTTCTCAAACTACGGAAACTTGACCTCATCTTCCCTTAAAAGTGTGCAGTCACAACCTCTTTAATCAGCATTACAGTAATACAACATAGACAGCATTGCACATTTAACCTTCGATACGTCAGTACAAAAGAACTAGTAGAAAGTACCAGTATGAGTGGTTGTAATCCATCATCATCATCATCTTCATCTTCATCATCACCACTTATTACGAAACAAAATACATTTTACACACACACAAAAAAGTCATGCATTCTCTGGATGAACGGTTTCTACAGTTAATAAAACAAGGCATAAAATGGCTTAATAAATAAATTTCTGCTAGTTATTAGTTGAAGCTTTTCTCGTTTCTTGATTTTGAATGGGAAATAAATGGCCCAGTGTTGCTGAACTGGCCCAGTCTTGCTCCGAACACACTGCAGTATTTCTGCAGCGTTGTAGTTTGATGAAGTTAGTCTCAGTGTATGTTCTGTATGGAATGTTAATGTAGACGCTCGTTTACTAATTTCTAGCTGATCCGTACATCCAAACCATCTTGCTTGTGGGAAATACACTGCCTGCTCTACATAACACTTAGTCGTTAATTCTCTGATGTTATGATCACATCTAATTCTCACTCTGAATTAAAAGGATAATTCACCCAAAATGAAAGTTCTGTCATTATTTGCTCATCCTCATGTCCTTCCATGTATGTTGTTATTTCTCTGTAGAATACAAAAGTAAACTTGCAAGTTAAACTAAACTAAGCGCAGCTCATTTTCGGTGATAAGCGACTTGCATTTTGGATTGTTACAAAGTGTAACGTATGGCTATTGCACACAAATCCCAATGTGTGGAATATTATGGTCATTTTTGGAGCTGGTCATGGAAAAAAGCTGTGTCAATTCTTCAAAATTTAATGGAAAATAAGAAGAACATACGGGCTTGATCGCATGAGGGTGAGAAAATAACAGAATTTCCATTGTTGCATAAACTGTTCCTTTAAAAACAAATGTTGAGAACTTTTAAAAGAACTGTTAAGACTGAGTGGTGTCAGTCTAAAAAAAGGAGGAAAAAAAAGCAACAAACTAAACAAGTATGACACATTGAACATAATTTTTCTGTACAGAGCTCAATAGTGACTATACAACACCTCCACATAAGTAGGCTGAAAGTCTTGTATTATACAACTCTATGATCAATTCAATACAACAAAACATTCTATATCTTAACTGTACATGTGGAAAAAGTCATTTTGAAGTTCGTTACGATAATTAGCTCGACAGATTTTTGTCCTGCCAACCCTGTAAGGGTTTCGATATTATTGCAAGATGGTTGTTTTAACCAGGCATATATGCTAAAGGTCATGGGCTAGGGCGTTTTTTCTCTTTTCGCATTCATATTTTTTCTCCACTAAACATTACAGCAGTAGCTTACAGAAGCAGGAACTCAAAAATGGTGCTCAAACTTCCTGGCAAAATTCCTTTTTAGTGTTGCCTATAGTTTTGTATTTTTTCCAACCCTTTGCTTACAGCTTGAGCTCATTGGCAATTTTCGAAGCGATGTTCTTGAAGGCGATAGACGTTCCCGATATGCGTTTGAAGCGAACACCGTTGAGAGACAGGCGGGGCAGTTTGCAAACCTCCATCTCCCATTGGACGAGGCTGTCCTGGCGCGCGTCGCCATGCACACAGAAGAGCAAGAAGCGCTCGCGCTGCTCGTAGTCGCAGTTGTTGGCGTCCAGCACCTTGCGGATTTCTCTCATCATGTCTCCTGGCTCCATGGACGAGGTGGTCTTCATACTCCAGGTGAAACGCAGCGATCTCGGCTTCGAGTCACGACCTTCCTCCTTGGGTTCTCCGGATCCGCTCCTGATGACAAACACAGAAGCGTTCAGAATGTCAGGTTGATCCTCATCGCAGATACTAAACCATGAGCTCTGCTGATCAGAGTATTGTAGAGTTAAGGCCCATTCACACCAAGAACGATAACTTTAAAGATAAGAATAACTGCATTTGCGTCCACAACTGTGGTTAATTGACTTTTAGTGGTGTGTTTGAGGCGTGCACTAACCCCCTCTGGTATGTCTACGTCAGAAAACAGCACTTGAAAGTTGAGCTGCGCCGACCCGACACAATCTCGCCTCATGTTCATGTTCACGCGAGAGTGACAAAATGCTTTACGGTAATTCAATATACACATAGCGACCTCACTTTATAAGACAATTTCAAAAATTACCCACCTCCATCGAGATTTCTTGTACTGTATTTGCAAAACTGTATTTGTAGTCGTTGTAGTCCAGAGCTGCGCTTGGAGTATATTTACGACAGTGTGATTCACTGAAGGAACCTGTAGGGGGAGCTTCGCAAACCTACGGAGTTCCGCTTTAAAGGTGCCATCGAACGTTTTTTACAAGATGTAATATAAGTCTAAGGTGTCCCCTGAATGTGTCTGTGAAGTTTCAGCTCAAAATACCCCATCGATTTCTTTTAACTGCCTATTTTGGGGCATAATTAGAAATGCGCCGATTCAGGGCTGATGGCCCTTTAAATCTCGTGCTCCCCCTCCCCAGGAGCTCGCGCTTGCCTTGAACACAGTAAACAAAGTTCACATGGCTAATATAACCCTCAAAATGGATCTTTACAAAGTGTTTGTCATTCAGCATGTCTAATCGTGTAAGTACGGTGTTTATTTGGATGTTTACATTTGATTCTGAATGAGTTTGATGGTGCTCCATGGCTAACGGCTAATGCTACACTATTGGAGAGATTTATAAAGAATGACGTTGTGTTTATGCATTATACAGACAGCAAGTTTTTAAAAATGAAAATAGCGACGGCTCTTGTCTTCGTGAATTCAGTAATAAACGATGGTAACTTTAACCACATTTAACAGTACATTAGCAACATGCTAACGAAACATTTAGAAAGACAATTTACAAATATCACTAAAAATATCATGTTATCATGGATCATGTCAGTTATTATTTCTCCATCTGCCATTTTTCGCTATTGTTCTTGCTCGCTTACCTAGTCTGATGATTCAGCTGTGCACATCCAGACGTCCTGCCCTTGTCTAATGCTTTTCATAATGTTGGGAACATGGGCTGGCATATGCAAATATTGGGGGCGTACATATTAATGATCCTGACTGTTACGTAACAGTCGGTGTTATGTTGAGATTCGCCTGTTCTTCGGAGGTCTTTTAAACAAATGAGATTTATATAAGAAGGAGGAAACAATGGAGTTTGAGACTCACTGTATGTCATTTCCATGTACTGAACTCTTGTTATTCAACTATGCCAAGGTAAATTCAATTTTTCATTCGATGGCACCTTTAAGCAACAGACGACAAAACTGCAGCGAACGCTTATAATAAAAAGCGCTTGTATAATAAAAGCAATGTTATCTTGTGTTAGTTAGTATGCTAATATTGTTCACACAAAGGACGATAATTATATAAAACTTTAATAATTGTTCTAATTCTTTAAGAAGAAGGAAGTCCATGTCACAACTACAGTATAACGATAACGATGGACTTTCAGAGCAATTTTTCCAACTAATGAACAATAAAAACATTCACAGTCAATCAGAATCCACCTGACTTTAAAGAGTTTGAGTATAAAAAGCAGTACACAACACTCTAATCTGTTGGTTTGTATGCTAATGTAATTGTTATAAATATCATTATTGGTGTAAACAGACCTTTAAAGGGTTAGTTCACCCAAAAATGAAAATTCTGTCATTTATTACTCACCCTCATGCCGTTCCACACCCGTAAGACCTTCGTTAATATTCAGAACACAAATTAAGATATTTTTGTTGAAATCCGATGGCTCCGTGAGGCCTCAATAGGGAGCAATGACATTTCCTCTCTCAAGATCCATAAAGGTACTAAAAATATATTTTAATTCAGTTCATGTGAGTACAGTGGTTCAATATTAATATTATAAAGCGACGAGAATATTTTTGGTGCGACAAAAATACACATTTAACCAGTGATGGCCGAATTCAAAACACTGCTGATATCAGTAGTGCATAATGAATCAGCGTGTCGAATCAGCTGTTCGGAGCGCCAAAGTCACGTGATTTCAGCCGCTGGCAGTTTGACGCGCGATCCGAATCATGATTCGACACGCTGATTCATCTGTGCTCCGATGCTTCCTGAAGCAGTGTTTTGAAATCAGCCATCACTATATAAGTCGTTATTTTGTTTTTTTGGCGCACCAAAAATATTCTCCTCACTTTATAATATTAATATTGAACCACTGTACTCACATGAACTGATTTAGATATGTTTTTAGTACCTTTATGGATCTTGAGAGAAAATGTCATTGCTGGCTATGCAGGCCTCACGGAGCCATCGGATTTCAACAAAAATATCTTTATTTGTGTTCCGAAGATTAACGAAGGTCTTACGGGTGTGGAACAGCATGAGGGTGAGTAATAAATGACAGAATTTTCATTTTTGGGTGAACTAACTCTTTAAGGCCCATTCACACCAAGGATGATGACTATAAAGTTTTAATAATCATTCTAGTTCTATGAGAGTAGGGAAGTTCACAACCACTATAATGATAATGGCAGAGGAATCACTTTCAGCTAGATTTCCACCTAGACTTTAACTGTTTCCCCTCCAGTGTTTTCTAAAAAATATGCCAGATTGAGTCTATCAACACCCCCAAAGCTTGCACAGCCCTGTACCTCTTCCTGGGTCGACATTTCATTCTGTAACGTGATGCAGTTTTGATTTATATGCTGATGAATGTTTGATGATCGTGTTAGCTTACATGTGGGTAAGCAATGCTTCTATAACTTGCTTCTTTGCTTGTTTTTTGGATCCAGAGATTCTGTATTCTTTTAGAAGATTAGCAATAAGGGCCCCTACTGTATAACAGTAAAAACATGGATTACCGGAAAATTACATCAATGGGTGAGGAAAGAGTCAAAGAGCTCAAGCATATAAATTACCATATGAAATAACTGTTTATATGAGACAAAATGTTATCTATTGGTTTGCATAGTAATATATTGTTATAGTTATCTATATATTAGATGTTCTTGTGTGAACAGGCCTTTATTCTGGAGCAACTTGGAAAAAAAATCTGGTTCCAATAGAGACAACACATAATAAGTTATGCACAACAGGAAGTCTGTTTCTGCTTATTCAAGGTATTAAGATTTTCAGTATCAGTGCATCTCTAATACAAATGGACTGACAAATTAACAAGGTTGTTTAGAGTGCTAAAATCTATATTAGAAAGACAGAAGACAGCTCTCAGTGCTTAGAAAACATGCAAAACACTCCAAACAATCAGAAATCACACATAAAGAACACACACAAAGTCAAACACTGTATAGTCGTCACCTGAACCATTTGGATCAACACTCTTGTCGACTGACCTGAGGGGGCAGCAGCAAATGTCCCACAAACAACAAGTTCACATAAGACAAATTCTAAACAAATCACAGAGGAGCAATAAAAACCTCACCTCAAACTGTACGCCCGACCGCGGGCCTCTCCTTCACTGGGTAACCTTGGGAAATATCAGAGGTCATATTGAGAAAGCAGTGGACAACTAAACTCAGTAAGTCAGCTGTTCTAAAAGAAAGAAGACAACGGATACTAGGCAACTGTAAACTGCCTATTTTTAAAGGGTTAGTTCACCCAAAAATTAAAATTATCCTATAATTTACTCACCCTCAATCCATCCTAGGTGTATATGACTATCTTCTTTCAGCTAAACACAATCAGAGTTATATTAAAAAAAATATCCTGGCTCTTCCAAGCTTTATAATGGAAGTGATTGGCACCTTTAGATTTTGAAGGCCAAAAAAGCACATCCATCCATCATAAAAGTAATCCATACGGCTCCAGGGGGATAATAAAGGCCTTCTGAACTGAAGCTCTGCGTTTTTGTAAGGAAAATACTAGAGATGCACCGATTGCAATTTTCTTGGCCGATTCCGATTTTCTTTCTAAGAACTATAATTGACAACATATACTACAAACAAAAATCTACTTTTCTTCAATGCAAAGTTTTATTTTCATTTAAAAAAACAAGTAAAAGTCAAAAAATAAAATATAAACAGCTCAAATAAATGCAATAGAATAAAGAGAGCTATGAAACTAAGTTTTTTGGGTTTAACTGGGTTTCTATTCAGGTAAGAAATACTACAGAAATTAAAGTAATCAAATGTAAAATGACACATTCAGTGTTATTTTACATTGGTTACCTTAATTTCTGTAGTCTTTATTGTAAATATTAATACAGATCAATTCTTACCATTAAAGTTATAAAACGTATTTCTGAAAGAGCAGAAAGTGATTTTCTTTGTCTTTTGTTCTTTGATTAACATGACAGACAGCAGCAGGAATATTGGACTGCTGTCCCTTTAAGAGTTTATGAACGGTGTTCAACAGACACACAACTAGTGATGGGATTTATGGCTCTTTGAGGGGATCCGGATCTTCGCGATCCGTTCCTTTCAAAGAGCCGTTCAAAAGAACGGCTCTTTTGGCTCTTTTTAAATATTTAGTCAGTTTTAAGAAGCCAGCTTGGGGGCATCTCAGTTTATCCTGGAAATAATCACTGGGAGGAATGATGAGGTGAGATTTGTAGTCAAATAATTAAAACTCGGATATCACACACCAATATCTGAGTTTGAATTATTCTGAAATATTGATTATTACCTCATTTGTCATGTGTGGACTCCATAGGGTTGCACAAATGCCTCTGCTTAGACAGTGACATCACTATTTTGGATTTACCTTTAGTACAAAGTGTGTGTGTGTGTGTGTGTGTGTAAAGCTACGTTGACTTATGTTATTCATACAATACCTACTCACAAATAAACATCAAAAACAAAGCCGGCTGCAATGAATTTCTGTGCAAAACAGCTTTTACTACAAACACTTCCACACAAGAACATTGTTATCACACAAGAACATTTTGATAGAAAACAAAAAATATTTAAAGTAGATAAAATTAGAATAAATAAAATGGAAATGTCTACATACTACATACTATTACTACTGTAAACTTTGCAAATAGGACATCAGCCCCTTCAAGTCAATGAACAATAACAAAGTGGGCTGCAATGAATGTCTGTGCAAAACAGCTTTTAGTGAAAAATTTCAATACAAGAACAGTATCACAAAAGAACATTTTTAATGTTTTTAAAAGAACAAGTTTTAAATGAACACAAAATGCAATGTAAATAAATACAAAGCAGTTCCTTACTTTATGGCTTTTTCTTAAGGGTTGGCCTGCGCTGGGTGCGCCCCTCCCCCTATAACTGTTCTGTCTCGCGGAGGAGATCATTTGTGTGCATCTGTGTGAAACACGCATAGGAAAAAAGAACGACAGAAAGAACGGCTCCCCTCCAGCCGCGACTCGGCTCCCATCGTTCATGTTTATGAGCCGTTCAAAAGAATCGGTTCGTTCGCGAACGTCACAACTCTACACACAACATGGGTTCACTTTCTTAGCTATTTAACGATTCAAAAATGACTGTTTATCTGTATACTCGCCAAGATTGCCTGTGCCGCTGGTTTTGACATAGCGCATTATGCTACTCGTTTTGGTACTTGTGACTGTTTGACTTCTGTCTCTGTTTGAGACGGAGCGTGGCTTTTTAGCTTCATTTATATAGATCAGTGGTGCGCGCGCTTTCGGTGTGAGCGCGAAACCTGCGGGAATTACTAAAATTTATGCGCAGTAAGCACTATTTACCCAGAGCGAATGAGACGAGTGAGAGAGAGGAGGCGCCCGCGCGGGTGTGTCACTTCCTTTTTTACAGTCTATGGTCACTTCACCGTGACAGAGAAGAGAGCGAGAACGCGCATTTGACGTTATTGCCTGTGCCGCTGGTAACAAAAAATCGGCTCGGAATCGGTAAGAAGTGAGACTGATCGGCCGATCACCGATCCGGGCCGATCATGAGGAAAATCGGCCGATTCCGATCCCTGGCCGATCAATCGGTGCATCTCTAAAAAATACCCGAAGTATGATGTATTGATGAACGCGGAAGCACAAAGGATAGAGCAAAACAAAACACTGACCACGAATTAGAAGTCTAAAATGAGAATTTTTAAAGAGAAATGTTGGAGGATTTCAATATAAGAGAAGAGGAGCTTGGGTCTGTTGCCCAGCACTATTTGTTTGAACCGCGAGAGGCATCTATTCTTACCTAAGCTTACGCTTCTCCAACATCGGGTCAGATGTCACTCTTCCGACGGAACTCGACTTGTGTACGACTGTTACCGGCTGTTGCCTGTGATTATAGTTTATAAAGTTATAAATGTGGATATTTTTCTTACAAATACGCATCTAAAATCGAAGGTAACATTCTCTCCCATTATAAAGCTTGGAAGAGCCAGGATATTTTTTAATGTAACTCCGATTGTGTTTGGCTGAAAGAAGAAAGTCATATACACCTAGGATGGCTTGAGGGTGAGTAAATTATGGGATAATTTTCATTTTTGAGTAAACTAAAACTTTAAGGCCCATTCACAACTAAAACGATAACTATATTTACAAACATATCTAAACATATGCTGCATTTATGTCACCAGACACTTTAAATACTTGAAGACTTCTAGTGGATTTTGATTGGCTGTCAAAGTTTTTATTGTTCATCAGCGCAAACACCTCAGCCAATTTCAGTGGTCAACTAAGCGTAAGTTTACATGACAATGATGTACTGAAATATTGCATCTTTTTACAAATTGTGTTTCACATATGCACGTTTTTGTGGGTTACATGGAGAAAAACTTGCACTTTAAAACCCGCTTTCAAAAGTTTGCGTTTTCAGGCCCCCAAAAAATGGGTAAATGAACAGCCAAAACACATACATTTTTTTTAATTATTATTTTTGTTTAGGGTTTAGATTAAGGTTAAGCATTGATATTTGTTTCAGAGTTGTGTAGACAATTAGAAATTATGATTGATATGATGAATGAAACATTTTGAATGCGGGGTTTACGCTGAACTGGTTTGCCAAAAATAATCACACAAGAACCTGCTCTGAAAGTAATTCCAATGATATTGTTCCTCTGTTGTTATTGTGAAAGCTGTGTCGTTGAGAATGATTATGACTACAAACCATATAACTTTATGGTTATGGTTAAGGGTTAGTATTTGTTTCAGTGTTTTGTAGGCAATTGCGATTGACAAGACCAATGAAATCTTTAGAATCAGCTAAAGATAAAGGGAGTATTTGCGCTGAACTGGTTTGCGAAAAAAGTTGCTTTGAAAGTGATTCCAACAGTATTGTTCCTCTGTCTTTATTGTTATAGCTGTTGTGTAGACATAACTATTCTCTTACAATGAGCACATTTTCATGCATATCAGTATGCTGATGATAACTCAAAAAAATCAGCTTAAATGCAATATATTTTCTTCTCCCCTATCGCGAAATGGCTCTGTTTGGATGTGCTTAAACCAGCAGTAAAAGTGCAGTCACATTTACAGTTGCTCTGTAAAATTTCACAGGCAAAATCCAGTCATTCTAATAGGAGTGCACACAGGGGTGTAGCTGAGCGGGGAAAGTGGCACAGTGTGCGGGGGGGCCTGGAACACGATTTCTGCTGAAGGGGCCCAAAGCAAAAAACTGTACAGGGGCCGAGAAAATGTAGCGATGAACCTTAGTGCACATTTGTGAGGGCGAAAAAGCTCCCCATGCTGATTTTGCTCATGTTCAAGTTGGTGACGCGAATTTCGCCGCATTGACCAAAAGAAAGCTGCTTGGTTTGAAAGTGCCTTCTGTGTGAGGTGTGCTTCGTTCATCGCTCCTCTATTGACAATAGACAATGGACCTTTTTTGTCTGCAAAATTTTGCTGAAATATGCTAATGTGACCGTGCCCAAAGACCATAGATATATTGAAAGACGGTTCAATCCTATTACTTATGAATGGGAGAAACTGCAACGCGCAATATGGTGGAATATGTCCCGCCTTCTAAGTAAACGAGCCAATCGCTGATTGGTAAAGTCATTACATCACTGCAGCTGCCGTTAGAAGCTCCGGTTCCCATAGAAACCTGAGACTCACGCTTAGGACTGCACATGTGCATTGGCTCGTCTAGCCTGAAAAATAAGCTTTTTAAACACTATTTGAGCATAAAAACAACATTTATCAGATTTTGTTGCTGATTTGAAATATTTTATTTAATTGTAAGTTTGCAAAGCAGTTTTTGAGATTTCAGGATTCTCCTATTCAAATAGATAGGACTTGGTCTTGGACGCCCGCAAAAAATTGTCAATCAGTTTTTATGCTTAAGCTGTTTATGACTTTACTCTGATAAAGGAAAATGGGTTAACACGTTAAATGACCACAAGCATTGTCGGCTTATTATGCATAATCCGGTTAAAAGCGTACACCTAAACTCACTCACTGAATATTACAATTTCAGGGTAATGGTTACTGTTAGGGTTTAGTATTTGTTTCAGCATTGTGTAGGCAATCAGCACTGTGAAAGACATGACCAATGAAATCTTTAGAATCGCCGGTGGGGCGGGGTTTGTTCTGAACTCATTTGGGAACTCATGTGAAAAAAGTGATTCCAAGTTCCAACATTATCGTTCCTTTGTCACTATTGTTATAGCTGTGGTGTAGACTTTGCTATTCTCTAACAATTAGAACAACTTTACGGTTATAGTTATCATCCTTGATGTGAACAGACCTTTAGACTTGCAAACTGAATTACATGACGCAAGATTTATTCCAATTTACACCAATACATACTGCAGTTGACGGTCTCATCATGTTGATTTTTTTTTTTTATATAAAAGCCATGAGTCGTTTGTTACAGTGATTTTACCACAGTTCAGGTGTTTGCTTGTTCTTCCTGTTTACATTTCTAAACTGTGGGAAAATAACTGTAACACATGGCCTCTTACTCCTTTATTTCATCATTCTTACTCTATAACAGAAGTATAACATTATCTGCCTTAATGTGATTTTGACAGGCAGTGGACGGTGGTAATAGAGAAACTTTCTTTTGACCAGAAAGATACATTTCAAATGGAAGGAGGAGAAAAGGTACTGGATCGCTACAGACCATCAGCATTCAACATATTCAACAAAACTACGGCTAAAAACTTCTAAACACGTCTGAGGACACACAGGTGGGGGAAGTGTCATCGTCATCATCAGGAGGAAGTCAGTCTGCAGGCCGTGCAAACATTCACAGAGGTGACAGATGCACAGATCATTAGTAAGAAACACACAGGTTGAGACTATTTCTGAGGAGAAGGGGGTGTGAGGACACATTTTCATAAGTAAGTCTGAGGGGAAAGGTCAAACTATTGTGCCCTACCTCGCCGTTCTGAAAGACAGAGTTCTACAATACAAACAAACAAACAAACAAACAAACAAACAAACAAACAAACAAACAGCATGTTCAAACCAAAGCCAAAAACCAAGACCACTGGGTCAGCCCTGAAGTCTGAAGAACAAATCAACGAAAGTGAAAATGACCATACATATAATGGAAGACTCATTTATCTATAGTAACACTATGATTTTTTTTTTTTTTTAAAGTGTAATTCCTGCAGCAAACAAAACCTCAAACAGACAGTAGGGGGCAGGTCTGAGAGTGATGTTAACCCAGGGCATCTGATTTCAAATGCAGCCAGCTGCCTGATAAAGATCCAGCTCACTTTACCCAGTGTCCTTCACTGACTGCAGCACACTCAGAGTCAATGCATGCTCAGCACTGTGTGTGCAAGTGTGTGTGTGTGTGTGTGTGTGTGTGTGTGTGTGTGTGTGTGTGTGTGTGTGTGTGTGTGTGTCAGGCCACCTGGCTCTCTCTCCTCCATACACACACTGCAGCAGGGTTGGGCATTGACACAAATTTCACAATTTGATTTGATTTTGATTCACAGGTGATTCAATTCAATTACAATTTTGATTCAATTTAATTCTATATCAATTCATTTGGATATATATCAGTTACAGTACATATAAATTTGTAAAGAAAAAATCAACTTCTTAAAATGAACAAATAATTTGTATACAAACATTTAAATTGCACATAGTTTTTATAATAATAATAAAAATAACTTTTTAATGTTTTAAGGCCAATTCACACCGCACCGACAACAGCCAACAAACGCCAACAAACTCGTCTGTTGGAGTTTGTTGGATCGGTGTGATACCCCTGTTGCCGTTTGTTGGCGTTTGTCGGTGCGGTGTGAATTGGCCTTTAACCGTTTTTTGAAATATAAACATTTAAACGGTGGTTATCATAAAAACTTGTGATTTATTAATTATTGAAGACAAAAAGTTAAGTAAAAATGTAATGAATATGTGCATATATTTAGCAAAATGCTACTCTCTAGAGTTCATTTTTCTAGCTAACTATCGAGTTTATGGACATTCAAAAGGTAAATGTTCCTGAGGTAAACAATGTTTACAAGCTGTTTTATTGACGTCTTTCAGAGGTTGAAACACTGATTGAGCAATTACATGATATATTTCAGTAAATTGTTCTGTATCTTTCAACATTCCTTCTGATGTCCATTCATGTTTATTTGGTGCTGTAACTAGTAGTAAAGAGGAACAGATGATCGGTTCACGAAACGGCTACAGAGATCCATCACACCACATCAAAGAGCACCGAAATGGTATTTATTGTTTGAATTTTGTATAAAACTAAAATCTAATTTGAAAACCGACACTTTGTTTCATATCAAAAGTAACAAAGCACAAACCTTATTGAAATTACTGTATGGCAGGTGTACAAATTGTTTAGTGAAGTTTTGTTCAATGACTGATCGATTATTGGGATTTAAGAATCAATATTGTTTGATCAAAATAAGAACCGATTAAAATCAATATTTTTAATCCAGCCCTGCTTTAGCTGTTAAAGCAAGATTTCCTGCAGTAAACACACTGTTTTTATATCAATGGCTCTCATTCAGGGGACCGGGGCCCAGTATGGGCCTCAGCAAACCTCCAAGGGCACTGCAAGGTGATGTAAAGAAATTGAAAGTATTAAAATACTTCTAACTATGCAAAAAAAAAACATGTTAAATTTATAACTGATATACATTACAGTACTATAAAAGTTTGGGGTCGATACAATTTCTTTATGTTTTTTTTTAAAGAAGTCTCTTATATTCACAAAGGCTGCATTTATTTGATCAAAAATACAGTAAAAACGGTAATATTGTGAAATATTATTACAATACAAAATAACTTTTCTATGTTAATATATTGTAAAATGTAATTTACTCCTGTGATCAAAGCTGAATTTTCAGCATCATTACTCCAGTCTTCAGTGTCACATGATCCTTCAGAAATCATTCTAATATGTAGAAACATTTCTGATTATTATTAATGTTGAAAAAGTTGTGCTGCTTCATATTTTGTAGAAATCGTGATCCATTTTGTTCAGGATTCTTCAATGAATAGAAAATTCAAAAGAAAAGCATTTATTTATAATAAAAATATTTTGTAACAATGTCTTTACTCTCACTTTTGATCAATTTAATGCATCCTTGCTAAACCAAAATATCAATTTCTTTAAAAAAATAATGTGCAAATTTAAAAACAATATGAACCACAAGTCATGTTGCAGTTCTTCTTGCAAGTACCTCATTTTTATTCACTCATCAAAGCCAATTGTTCTCATATTTGGTCAATGTTTTCTCATATTTGGTGAATGTTAACCCGTCTTAAACCATGAAGGGGAAATGAGCTTGTAATGCGCACTTAACATATCCTCCTTCTGGATGTCTGGTAGAAGCACTGGCCAATCAACAGAAATATGTAAATTGTCACTTTACACATGAAACTGAGGTGCAGAGAGTTAAGTTGTAGATCTAGAGACTGACCTTCGAGCAAACTTGGAGGTAAGCTTGCTTATGAAGCCGGACGAGGTGCCCCTGCGGGCCTGGGCGAGAGCGCCTGTGTCGTGGGACAGCGTGGGTGACGCGGGGGGGCCGTTGTATGTGGCACTGCGCCGGTCTCTGAGCTGCGCCCCGTGGAAGGTGCTGCGGCTGGAGGTGCCCCGTGGAAAACGGGTCCGATCCGGAGTCATACTGCTGATGCTGTGAGCTGACGGAGATGTGGATGGAGCCCTGGAGCTAGAGCTGTAGGCAGACAGTGATTTAAAAAAAACAAACAAAAAAAAAACAAATGAAACTGGACTCATTATGTAGAATTTTTTTGCATTCTCTTTCAGCCAAGCAGGTGTTTTTAGCTTTTTTACTAAGAACTGTTTACCACAGTGCTGCATTCAACAACATAAACTATATAGCATACACCATCATTTTCTTTTAAAAATACATTAAGAATATTATTATATTCTGTCCACTTAGAATATTTCCTGAGTGATGTATGCCATACAAAATATCTATAGCATTTACGGGTTATATTACCTACTACAAGTCTTTTTATTGATGGTTTAAAGTAAGGCGTTTTGTTACTTTTGTACTTTTTGTCTGTTCCTGCGCACGCAAGAATGTGCATGTCTAAAGTGACTACATTACGAAGAAGAGACAGAATTCGAATTCAGTAGTTTTAAAAAGCTTTAAGCATATTACACTGAAAAATAATGTGCGTAAAACAATGTGTAAAATTACAAAATAATGCAATACTTTACTTGTTACATCAAAAACATAATCTGATTATATAATGCATTTTACTTGTAATGCGTTACCCCAATACTGGTTATTACAGTTAACGTAACAAATTTCGTTACTTGAAACAAAAACAAAAAGACTTACTTTACTTCATCTAATTGGCAAGGCAACATTTCTAATTTCATTTAGTTAATTTGATGTACTAAAATAACTAATACTGAAATAATTCAAGAAAACTACAGGGAAATTAAAAAATACAATTAAATAAATCAAATAAATATAATATTAAATAAATATATATAATAAATATATATTGAATAATATATATATATAATATTAAATAAATCAAATATAAATTTAATTCAAAGAATTAATAAAACTAAAATAGTATCTCAATGATACCAAAATAACACTAAAAAGTATGTGTCTTCACCCTTTGAATTCAGTGTTATCCTCGATGGGTGGCAGCGGAGACTTGGTGGGGTGCCCTGAGGCGGACATGGACTTCACATGACGCGGTCGAGTGGACGCCACTGCGGAGGACGCTCCGGGAGACACAGAGGAAGAAGCACTCGCAGAGGTGGACATCTCCGTCAAACTAAGAAGGAGAGAAAGCAATAGAGAAGAGACATAAATTAGTCAAGAGCCAGACAGGAAGACACAGAGGAGACATTTGCAAAAGCTTAAATCTTACTGGTCTGTGTTTTTGTTGAAACCAAAATTTTGCGAGGAGGTCTATATCAATATAGTTTCACCTCAGTTTGAGTTTTAAAAACTTTGCAGTGTAAATTAAGAAGAAGAGCGAGTGAAAACGTGCGCTTTGAATCTGGTCACCTGCTGTCTTTGCCGTTAGGGATGGCCGAGTACCGCTCTGTACTGGATCGCTCGCACACGTATGTATTTCTCCTGGTCATTCCACCAGCGCTATTCTGTTCACACCGGCACAAACACAAATTAATCATAGACTGAGAATGTGTGGACTATTGTTAGTCATATGTAATTGAATCCCACAGCAGCGGCGCATGATGTGGTTCCCGTGACCTCTCACCCCTGAAGCTGTGGACGACTTCCTGCGTTCCTGGGCCACTAGAGGAGAGGTGGCCATGTCTCCTTTAGAGCTGGAGGAGGGCAGCTTACGGGACGCATCCCATTCCTCCTTCTTCTCTCCCTCCACGCTGTTGGCCTGAGAGCGTTTGGTGTAAGACACGGTCGGAGGTATGGACGGGGCAACTGCAAAACAATCAGACTTGTATTCAGAACATTTACATCCATGCATTATTTTGAAATGAAAATATGTCAGCTCAAAATCAAATGAGAAATAGACCATTATCATTAAATTTCAGTTCTTTTCAAATATGGAAACTTTTATAAAATCAACTCTAATGTTTTTATATAACATTTTTCACAATAATATATATTAATGTTTATAATATCTTAGTATCTTCATGCCTTATAGTTACATAAAGCTAGGCGAGAATATAGTTTACAGTTTGTGACGATACAAGCATTTAAGCAGTTGAGATTTGCTAGATATACTATATAGTATATATCGCCCTATGCTAGTATACAGTATGTATGCGGATAAAATTGGACATACTACAATACTGTATACTTATATATACACGTATACAACTTTATATAAAAAGCTGTGTGATAATATAGTTAGTTACATTTTGCGAGTAAATAAATCAAGCAGTTTTGCTATAAGATTTGCTATACAATACAGTGTTGATGGTAACATTACAAGTAATGTGAGCCAAGTAATCAGATTACTTTTAAGTAACTAGCAAAGTAACGCCTACTTTTAAATTTACAACACAATATCTGAGTTACTTTTTCAAATAAGTAACGCAAGTTACTTTATTTTCCCATTTATTGACTGACTTTGCATTTCCTTCAGCCTGAGGCTTATTCATTTCACTTTTGGGGTGAAAGAGAAACTTTTGTTTTATTTGTTAATAATAAACAAACAAGCAAGCTCAGCACAAATTAAGAAAAGTAATGAAAAAGTAACTTTATGCATTACTTTCTACAAAAAGTAACTAAGTAATGCAATATTGTAACACATTACTTTTATAAGTAACTTTCCCCAACACTGATACTGTATATATCGATTTACGAGAGTTTACTGTATGTATGCGCCAGAGGTCACGTTATACTTTCGCACTGTCCGTCATTTTGATGAACAGGATTGTAAAAATCCTGTCATAATCAATTATTACCCGTCATTTAAATTTTAATAGGCCTATTTTAATGATGATAATAGCTTCTGTTTTCATCCACATTTTCATTTTTATTCACGAACTTACAGGATAAGCAAATAGGCCTAGGCTAAGCATTTATTTATATTATGAAAAGAAAGTTGAACAAAGACTGTGCGTCACTTTTCAGTTTTTATCTTGAACAGTTGTCACAGATCGTGAGTGAACGTGATCATCCCTTCCTCTTTACTACTTTACAGAATGAAATAAACATGAGTGAACATCAGACAAATATGTTGAAAGATACAGTACCTTACCGAAATCTGTATCATGTCTTAATCAGTTCAATCAGTGTTGCAAATAATGTCACGAAAATCCATTCGTTGACCATGAACTTGATAGTCAGCAAGAAAAATAACTCTAGAAAGGAGTATTTTGCTAAATATATGCACTGTATTACTTTTTTTTCTTTTTACTGTTCTTTAATATTTAATATATGTTTGAATGAATCCATCAAGTTTTTATGACAGCCACCATTTAAAACAAAAAGAACTGGATTAGAAACTTAATTATGTAAGTATAAGTATTATAATAACTAAACTTTATTATTATAAAAAACAAATCAAACGCATCGTTTTCATTTTATTTTGGAGACTGAACTCGCGCTCTGCTGCCACACTGGAGCGCACTCACCACCAACTGGACAGGGATGGGAATTACAGTTACAAGTTACATCAGCCTCAGTGTAATCTGGCAGAATGACGGACGGCCTTCAGATTTTTCCGTCACTGCTAAAAAAAAAATCTGTCAATGACGGAAAATTTTCAATTAACGTGACCTCTGATATGCGCATAATGTTGGATTATAATATATATACAACTTTATATAGAGAACTGTGCAATAATAAAGTTTACATTTTGCAACGATATAAACAATCATGCAGCTGAGATTTGCTATATAGTTTATAAACCTTTTACATGAGTATACTGTATGTATGCAGCTAAAGTAGTATATATTCTATATATACAACTTTCAATATCTCACTGGACGATATTATAAGCTTACATTTTGAGACAATATAAACAATCATGCAGCCGAGATTTGCTATATAGTACATATCGCTTAATGCGAGTGTACTGTATCTAACCGGGTAAGGTTGTATAATTAGTTAATTTGTGAAGTAATAGAGGTTGATTTTCATTTTAACAGACAGATTTAACCCTTTTAATGCCTTTTATGTATAGATTTTACTGTTTTACATTTTTCCTGAAGTTCCTATTTTAAAAACTATGAAAATCCATAATAAAAATATTAATTACTATATGTTTAAAACTATGCATGCCACTTTCTTTATGTAGACTTCACATCTAAATAGAGCTAACAACTGTTTCTGAATTTAGTTTTATTTATACATCAGCAAATTAATTATTAGATAACTGATAACTCAATTTTTTGAGCTAAATCATTTTTCATTCAGAATTCATCTGAAATGTTGATGTTATACTGCGCAGTCTGAGTGTGTGATCACGTGTTGTACCGTGGTCGCTGAATCGTCGCTGTTTCTGCGTGGCAGAGATACTGCGCTGGACTTTGGAGTGTGCGGGTGACTGCGTAGAGCTGTTGTTCAGGTCGCTGCTGGGTCGTGACCTTTGACACAGGTTTGTGGTGGACAGTGAATCGCTCCCTTCAAACTGCAATGAGCAAACAGAAATTTACAGGATCAGGGTTATTATAGTTATTTTATTACTATATTTGTAACTAAAACTACTTCAAAATAACAATAAAAATTAAAGCTGCAAGCAGCGATGAAAGGGCCCTCGCACCCGGCCTCACCGCCACCCGTTGGCCTTAGGAAAACAGAGAACAGTGGTCGACATGCATGTAAGCGAATGAATACAGGAGAATTATGCCATTAAGTCATTTCGAATTGCCACACTTCCTGCTGCCAACAGGTGGCGCTTTGACCATAACCAAATATTGCGATATAGATGTATTCAGACCCGGACTGTTATCAAACACGTGAATTTTGGAGCAGATCGGACATTATATGCCTGAGTTACAACAACTTCCTGTTTCATGGCGTTAATCGCATACATTAGCACTTAGCCAAGTGTTGCATGATTTAACGTGTTTCTAGTATGTTTGGTACTTTGTGGCATATTGAAATGTGGTTCAGGGAGGGAATTACAGTGTAAAGCATGCCATTTCCTGTTGCCAGCAGGTGGCGCTATGACTAACTGAATATTGGCATATAGATATGTTCAGGCCAGGACTCTTATCACACATGTGAAGTTTGGAGCAGATCAGACATTGTATGCCTGAGTTACAACGGCTTCCTTTTTCATGGCGGAACAACAGACTTTGTCGGTCACCACAGACACGTCCTTCAACGAAAACTCAAGATCTTTGCAATTTAACGTCACAAAGGCCTTTAGATTAGACTGACAAAAAATGACATTGATCTGATTAAATCTCTAGGAGGAGTTAATCACAGTGTAAAACATGTCATTTCCTGTTGCCCCCAGGTGGCGCTATGACTGTAACTGAATATTGTCATACAGATGTCTTCAGGTCAGGACTCTAATAAAACATGTGAAGTTTGGGGCAGATCAGACATTGTATGCCCGAGTTACAACAACTTCCTGTTTCATGGCGAAACATCGAACTTTGCCAGGCCGCCACGGACACGCCTTTTAGCAAAAACTCTAGATCTTCGCAATTTAACGTCTCAAAGGCCTTTAGATTAGACTGACCAAATATGATGTAGATCTGATTAAAGCTCTAGGAGGAGTTCATTAAAGTACAACGCCTGGAAAAGGCAAACTGCCCAAATTTTGCAAAGAAAATTCAAAATATCTCACTTCTAGTTGGTTTTCAGATTTCACTCCAAGAGACTTTTTTGTAGGTATTGGGCTGTTAGATGCGTGTACCAAATTTCATACCTGTACGTGAAACGTAGTGTCAGGGGCACTTCGTTTAAATTTTTTAGGTGGCGCTATGGAGCCATTTTGCCACACTTAATTCTGAAACCCATATCAGACGTAAATTTTCACCACTTCTGACGTATCTGCAAAGTTTCATGAGTTTTCGAGTATGTTTTTTCGGCCCTCAAAAAAGTGATTCACCTTACATGGCGAAACATCAGACTTTGTCGGTCACCACAGACACGCCCTTCAAAGAAAACTCAAGATCTTTGCGATTTAACATCTCAAAGGCCTTTAGATTAGACTGACCATATATGATGTTGATCTGGTTCAATCTCTATGTGGAGTTAATCACAGTGTAAAACATGTCATTTCCTGTTGCCCCCAGGTGGCGCTATGACTGTTACTGAATATTGTCATATAGATGTCTTCAGGTCAGGACTCTAATAAAACATGTGAAGTTTGGGGCAGATCAGACATTGTATGCCCGAGTTACAACAACTTCCAGTTTCATGACGAAACATCGAACTTTGCCAGGCCGCCACGAACACGCCCTTCAGCGAAAACTCTAGATCTTCGCAATTTAACGTCACAAAGGCCTTTAGATTAGACTGACCAAATATGATGTTGATCTGATTAAAGCTCTAGGAGGAGTTCATTAAAGTACAACATCTGGAAATGGCAAAAACTGCACAAATTTTGCAAAGAAAATTCAAAATATCTCACTTCCTGTTGGGTTTACAAACTTTGCACCCCAGGGGCTTTTTTGTAGGTATTGGGCTGTTACATCTGTCTACCGAATTTCATAACTGTACGTGAAACGTAGCACGAAGGGCGCTTAATTGAAATTTTGTAGGTGGCGCTATCGAGCCATTTTGCCACACCTAATTCTGAAACCCATATCAGATGTAAATTTTCACCACTTCTGAGGCGTGTGCAAAGTTTCATGAGATTTTGAGAACGTTTAGGCCCTCAAAAATGTGATTCATTTTGGAGAAGAAGAAAATTTTGGCTGAGCAATTCCAATAGGGTCCTCACACCATCAGTGCTCGGGCCCTAACTATAATAGTATCTTAATGATACTAAAATCACACTGCACAGGATATATGAAGTGGATCAGTCATTATGACTGATGTTATCATAGTTCATGACACTTGTGACTTGCCTCTGGAGGTTTCCTGCCCAACAGAAGATAAGTGGCCATGACCTCATCATACTTCTGCCCTACTAATGCCTCTGTGATTTCATCTTTAGGGAAACCCATAGTGATCATCAGTTCTGAAAAAGGGAGAAAAAAGATGTGATGATCCAACAGAATTTCTTTGTTATTCTTAATGCATCAAGGGAAATGTTTTTCTTGCACACGCGCACATGCTTTTTGCCATGTAGTGTATGATGACCCAGACAAGTTCTGACCATTATGAAAACAAATGCATGAGTAGGAAATAAGGAGAGAGAGACAGGGAAGATACAGACCTATCCGTTTGGTGTCACTGAAGTCTGGCTCAGGTTCTGTATACGGCTTTAGTTCCTCTTCCTCATGACCTACATTTATCCAGCGGTCCTTCATGATTTGCTGTGTGAGAATGGCAGACGTTAAACTACACATTCTGTTCTGCTAAAAGAACAGCAGACAGCCTTTACCAAAACATATACAAAAAGGCAAAAATGAGAAAGGCAGGTTTTGCGATTAATGTTGTAACTGTAAAACTAGTCGCAATGAGCAAATGATCAAAAATGAGTTATTGTTATTTCCACATTCTCTATTAAAAACATTCAAAATGATGTATGATTTGTTCGAATAGTCGATAGTCAAAAGTTGATAGACTTAACGTTCACTTAAAACATAACAGATAATGTTTGCGTGAATACTCATCCAGACAGATTTTTTTTTAAATACTGTAACTCTGTGTAAATGTGTGTACAGGGATCGCAACGTCTTTGTGCGTGCACTTTGGATCTGTCAGTCCGCATTTTGTTTACATCCGCATAAATTTAAAAATCACATTTCATTGGTTCAGACTCATGCCATCGAATTCGCTATGAATATTCACAAAGTGGAATTCTGTGCTTTAAAAAAATACCAAACTTGTGCTGAGGGAAGCACCAGTTGTACAGAAGCGAGAAGAGAAAAACTACATTTTTCATAGACAAAGGAAAGGTACTCCTCTCAGAAAACAAACAAATAAAGACTTTTAGATGTTTGATTGCTATCTGAAGCCTTTGGATTGCTAGATGAGGGCTTGATGAACTCATTTTTGTGAAAACCTCAAATTTGTCTAAAATTGACATTTTTCACTTGTTTTGCCTGTAGCTCGAAATTAGCCTGTGTGCATTCCAACTCATTTTGACAGCACGGGTCACATATATATAGGTAACACTGGGCTTTTACTAAGAACCCAAGAAATTAAGTCATAAGTATTGCAATTTTACTACTGTAAAGTAAAATAATTAATATACCTATTATGAAACATACATTTGTTTTATTTTACAGTATAGTTGTACTAGTATAGTAATGTATTTTTAATAATAATAATAATAATAATAAAAATGATGATGCATTTATTATTATTTACCACTCAGTACTACCTGGCCTGAGGAATCTCAGAGAGAAAAGTTTCAGTTGATGAGAAAATACTTTTACTATGGTCAGAAGTAAGATACTGTTCAATTTTTTTATTATTATTATTATTATTATTATTAATTTTCTTTATGTTGTGACAATGTTTCCCTGTTTTACAGAAAATTTTATTGGATATACATTTTTTCAAGATATTGTTACAAATTGTAGTTTCCAGTATGCTGTAAGCATGTAATATATGCTGCTGCTGAACAAATAGGCGTACATGATATCCTCTGTAGTAGATTTAGACAGGTGGAGCTGGGGGAGGTGGAAGGTCACAAGAAATTCTGCTGCAGGAACGGCTTACACAAACACTGGACCAGAATATTTAAATATTGAGCAAGAAAGCTCACAAACTGAAGATACAACAGGGGGGCCAATCTGCTTGCGCCATTTGGTTAACGATGCCATTGATAGCAGATTCATACAGAAGACTGATCAGTTTACACTATCTAGAGTAACTGAACTTCAGGTCATTTCTAGACAAGCACAATTTGTGACATGCCAGGTTTAATGGTTACAAGTGTGAATGAGATTTGAGAGCTACAAGACAAATCACATGACTTCATAAGACTTGGAATATAGCGTACGGTACAGGTCTTATGAACTACTTTTATGGTGCTTTTTGTCCTTTTTTGGGTTTACAGTTGCCCTCTTCACAGTATGCTTTCGTGTATAGAAAAGAGCAGTGAGAAAAGTCTGTTAAACATCTTTTGTGTTCCACAGAAGAAAAAAAATATGTTTTTTCTTTCAAAAACTCAGATGGGTGTGTGAAGTGTGTAGAGCAGTCTCACCTCTAGACTTCCACGTTTGCCTGGATTAAGCACCAACAGTTTCTTCAGAAGATTTTCACAGTCTGTGGACATGTAGAATGGTATACGATACTTCCCTCGCAAAACTCTCTCTCGCAGCTCCTGTGTGGACCAACATTCAGAGTAAGACAACGAACAGTGTGCTTGTAGGGAACAGGCCTTAAAGGTGCTCCAAGCGATGTCACGCGTTTTTAGGCCAAAAAATTTTTTGTCACATACAGCAAACATCTCCTCACTATCCGCTAGCTGCCTGTCCCCTGAACACACTGTAAAAAAAACGCGATCTCTGTAGTCGCCACAAGCTCCGAAAACGGCAATAAAAACAAACTGGTGCAGCCTGGACTACGAATCATAATAAACATGCTCCAGCCAATAACCGACAAGAATGATTTTAAATGCGCGTTCATGACTGTTTCAGGAAGCACGGACGGGAGGGGGAGGAGGAGGAGGAGGGAGGGTCTAGCTAGCCTCTGTTTTGTTTGACAACACTTCGAACGTCAACAGGAAGTTACTCCGCTCAGGATCGCTTAGAGCACCTTTAAGTGATCTTGAATGTAACAGGAAATGACCTTCAAATTCTGTCCGTCAAAGGGAAGTGACCCGCTGACAAGCGTGTAGAGAATCACCCCCAGACTCCAGACGTCCACCTCTGGCCCATCATACTTCTTTCCCTGGAAGAGCTCTGGAGCCGCGTACGGCGGACTGCCACAGAACGTGTCCAACTTACTCCCGATGGTGAACTCATTACTGAAGCCGAAGTCAGCAATCTTTATATTCATGTCCGCATCTAGCAGCAAGTTCTCAGCCTTTCAAAGAGAGACACAAAGCGGTCAGCATTGTTTACGAATATTAGAAATCAATGAAACACAAATCATTAAAAGTGACCAGATCTACACCACAGGCTTAAACGGTGTATGTGTGACCTCCTTGAGCGAGTCTCACCTTGAGATCCCTGTGGACTATTCTCTTCTGATGGCAGTATTGCACTGCAGACACAATCTGTACTCACACACACACAAAGTCACATTAGCATGCCAATTAATGCGTCATTCCACAAGCCAGGCTTTTTTTATCTGCAAATTAAAGCTGAGAAAGTCTCCAAATTGTACATATGCGCTAGACAGACATGCCATTTTCACACCTGTAGATCGTTTGCTTAGTTCCGAAAAAGGAATTCAAATTGTTATAATGTTGAAATTTCTTCTTGGTTCGGTTCGCTTTCACAATGCAACATTTCTAAATAGACCAAAATACAAGTAACGTGAGAGTTAACTGTCCTCTCATTGGCCAGAGTTCACCATCCATCAGGATGGATAGACAATAGCTCCATGGGTTTATTGTGGCTTTTTGAGATACAGCCTGGTTTGTTGGTCAGTTGGGTCGGATTGCTTTCTAACCACAAGCAAGCCACAAGTTCATACATGCCTAAACGAACCGAACTAAGGGAGAAAATGCGTCAGGTTCTGAAACAAACACTCCAAACGAGCCAGGTGTGAAAATGCCATAACTGTAGTATGTCACTGTAGTTGAAAGAGAAATATAGAGAGATGGATAGAGAGAGAAAGAGAGAGAGAGAGAGACTGGGGTCTTATATTCTCACTAATCACCTCCTGCAGTGAAATGTGCTGCAGCATAAAAAGCAGTGACTGCAGCCCTGGGCTTTTATTTGCCTTCATTAGCAGAGCACGACTGAAAATGGCCAATTAATTATTGCACGGCAGCAGGGGGTTCAATTACACTCACCCTGAAGTTGAAATGTCTGTTCATTTACAGTTATCACATGAACAGCTAATCAGAGGGAAACCTGACAAACGCTTTACTGACGCCGTCACCACTAGAGGGTGTGAATGAGTTCAGTGAGTACATCTAAACCGTATTAACATTTATCAACATTGATTACAGGTCATAAAATGGGGAAGATGCTTATTTCCTTTTTAAAGGTTCCATTAATGTTAAATAATATATCTGATATTCTATAAATGTTTTTTTTTATTTTTTTTAATAGATGTTTTAGGAATCCTCTTTTCAACCAAATAGCCTTCGTCAGTTAGAGTCAAAATGCAATAAATAATGTTAAAATAAGTGTATTTCGTTTAATTAATTTTATGAAACTAATACAATACATATTAATGAACAGCAATATTTACCCACATATATTTGTACAAAAATATCATAAAGTAGGTCAAATTAATATGTAGGGACTTTGGTGAACATTTAATTCAATAAAACACTGATTCACTGAAACCAATATTTTAAAAGAATTCAAGAATAATAAAAGTTAAAATCAGAGATGTGTTAAATAACACTCTTGTATTCGTGAGTAGTCTTTACGAAACTGCCAAAAAAATATTTATTAAGATTTTCTTGATAATTTGAATTTTATTTTATCAAAATAATATTGAATATACCTCAAATAGTTCTCTACAAGTAACTATTTTTACTTTTTTTTTTTTTTTGGTTGCTAGTAACTATTTTGATAGTAAGCAATATCCCCTCAAACTGTAACTAGATTAGATACTAGTACTTATTCATTATATATTAGTACCTATTCCATTACTGACTTTTATAGTAACTATAGTTACATGTAATTAAGTATATTTTATTTCTTTATTATATTTTTATGCAAATCAAAAAATGTAAATTTAATATTTATTTTTACCATTTTAAGGTAGCATGCCAGACCTACTACAAATCCCTTGTCACTGTAAGAAAAGATGATAAAAACTTTAAAATAAAATTGACATATCAGTAAAGTTTGTACATACAAATATTTACAGAATTAAGAAATTCTGTTTTTTGAACAAACATACCTTGTAATTGTAATATTTTATATTGATGGTTTTATCACTGATAAGACAGAGACAGAGGAGAGACAGACAGAGACGGAGATGTGTGTCTCACCTGCCGAAACTTTGCTCTGGCCTCCTTTTCCTTCATCCTCCCATGAGCAACTAAGTAGTCAAACACTTCACCTGACATAAACAGAGACATTCAGAGACGTGTGTGACATGATGAGCGCTAAGAGTCATATTAAATATGTATTTCACCTGTCCATCAAACTCACCTCCACTCGCATACTCCATTATTAAATAAAGTGTCTTCTCTGTTTCAATGACTTCAAATAACTTAACTGAAAGAGAGACAGATATAGAGAGTGATTAAATAGATAAAATTAAATTAAATATTTTAGGCCGAATAAACTAATGACTATCTACTATCTAGTTCTTAAGACACAGGCTTCACATAGAGGCTAAGTTTACGCAACTAGCCATTGATCTTTGCTTGAATTCTCTCAGGAACTCATCTATGACATGGAGAAACAACACGCCAGGGATGCTTGTTATGGAGATATGCTAAAATACATGCAAGACGTCACACAGTTTCTTTCCATTTCATAGTGATGCTTCACGGTATGTGAAGAGCTTCAATAATTCAATCAAGCCTCTGTGGACAGACTCTAATAGCGTCTGACTGCTTCCTGCATGCAGTCCTTAACATGCATTTTGTGTGTGTGTGTGTGTATTAGGAAAGTGGCAGGGATAGGTGGGTAATCACCGCTTTTAGTTTGATTAATCTAAAATCCAGCTCAGTCTCGGCCAATCAGAAGCCAGCACTGACACGCATGCGGTCCCAGCAGGAGAACAGCTGAAACAGCCAGTCATGGTGATCAATACAGAAGTGAAAACGGAGTCTTGTGATGTTAAGAGAGGCAAAAAAGAGCTGAGTTGGTCAGACATGTGCCGCGTAGAGCAAATCGTGCTAAAGCAGCTTGTCTGAATGACTCTCCCATGATTCCCTTCCATTAGGAATATAAATAATCAAGTTAACATCAGAAAAGAGAAAGAAAGTGCTATGTCATGGAAGAAACTGGGCTGTGAATTAAAGCAAGACGGAGATGAAGGAAGACATTTCTGGTTAGTAGGTCTTTGCAGCCCTGGTGCTTAAATGATCTTGATCAGGTGTTATGAAAGTCATTTTAGGGCCTCACGCCAGTGTTGATATTGTTAAGGAAAATAAAATGAATCCATATCAATCAAACTCTAAGTCTTCTAAAGAGACATGATCGCTTTATATGATGAACCAATGAGTTATGTTTTCATGTGTCAAGCGAAAATGCTTGAGCTTCTGTTTACCATATTTGATGTGCTCTATGTATGAAAGAATAAAATGAATAAAATAAAATGAATAAAAGCCTAACTTACATCTGTTCATCATATAAAGCGACTGTCTCTCTTCAGAAGATTTAGATTAGGGCTGCACGATATATCGCATGAGATTGCAATATCGCGTTCATATCGCAGATGAATCACCTTCGATAATGAACGCGATATTGCGTAGCTTGTCAGTGATCTACGGCTCTGTCTATTAAATGCCGCTCCATTTGAAAGCAGGTGATGGCGATTTAGCGGTAATCAGGGAACCGGCTTTACTGATGAAATGCGCGTGACAATCTCATGCGATATATCGTGCAGCCCTAATTTAGATTAAACTGCTCGATTCATATGAATTCATTTTACGATCTCTTTATGAATGTTTTGAACCGCCAGAGTTTTGGGAGAACGGACTTTCAATGGAGGGACAGAAATCCGCCAGATTTCACTAAAATATCTTCATTTGTGTTTCGAAGACGAACTGAAGTGATATGGGTTTGGAACGACATGAGGGTGAGTAACTGATGACAGAATTGATATTTTTAGGTGAACTATCCCTTTAAATTTTCAAAAGTCACAGTTGTCAAATTATGACTGAAATTATAACCTGATTTTGATCCAAGAAACGTAAGAGAATTTCACATACAAAAAAAGTACAGAATATCTTCTAGTGATCTTTAATTTAAGGTGAATATCAAAATAATGTCTTACCTATATTAGGATGATTTAAGACCTTCATAATCCTCACTTCACGAAAGAGCTGTGGGTACAAATAGAGACAGAAACATTAGAGGAAACATTTTATATTTATCATTCAGTTTTACATGCATATTCTGCAGTTTAACTTTGAAATTTTCATTTTTGGCCATGGTACAATATCATGTTTTCCAATAAATAATACCTGAACTTCAGCATTAATAACTAATTTTTTTGTACCATCAGTCGCGCACACACTCAAGCTTCGAGGATCTCCCTGTTTTTGGCTCACGTTGAGTCAGACATGAACAATTTGGTGAATTGTTAAATGGAGAATCGCTCTGACCGGATCACAGAATCAGTAAGTTGCAATCGAATCAGTCCATTTTGCAACCGGTTAATTAAAAAAAAAAATTCTGCTTGTTTATGAATCGTGTCTCAAAGTGTGGGAGTTGATTTCTTTGTTTCGAAATTAAAAGGAGCAATATGTTTTTATGAAATGTAGTGGAGTAAAAAGTATATTGTGCTTTGGAATGAAGTGAAGTGAAAGTTTTACCAAATAAAAATCCTCTGATAACATAGTAAAGTACTTCCTTATTTTCCACCATTGCAAAAACAGCCAACACGACAAAAACTTTCTTAAAACTAGGGGTTTTAAAGTGAAATTTTGTTCTTTTTAAGACCCGCACAAATACAATCGTATAATGGCAATTAAACCATAAAATGACTATAAAAAACATATTTGGACTAAAACTATGTTTTATAAGATGATAAACCTCATATCTCAGGCTTTAAACAATTTTTTTAAGGAAAGAGATGCGTCAAAATTGATTACATTTATATTTATTTAAAAATATATGATTATTTTTTACTCCATGTTTTTACATTCAAACATGCAGCGCTCACATTTATTTCATTAAACCATAGTGTAATCATCATGATTCCTGTTTTTCCATCCCCAAATTTAAGAACTCTTACACCATTTAAGATATTTAAAGGTGCTAAAGGGGATGTTTTGTTTTATACATTTTTGCAATATTACTTGAAACTGTCTTTACTAACTGATAAAAGACTATTTATTAGGTGCACTGAAAGTAATAATATTAATATACACAAGGGCGTAGATTTGGTTTCATCATTGGGGGGGTTGAACGTATGCTGCCTGTTTTTTATTAAAAATTAATAATCTGTTTTATGTGTAGCGTTACTGGATAATCTATCTATCTATCTATCTATCTATCTATCTATCTATCATAACTTTATGAAATTTATGTATAATCATTCATCAAATTCTAACATAACTGAGTGATTCTAAAAAGAAAGAAATTATGTTAAATATTGAAACCGCCAGTAGGCGGCAGCGATTCGCTTTTTTATTGAGAGAGTCACTTAAATCGTTCATTCAGCCAATTCGTTCAAAAGTCAGATTAATTTAGGAAGAAAACAAACACCGATGTGAATACTTTTGTCATTGATCATTACAGACACCATTGAAAAATGAACTAACAAAACACACGGCTGTTTTGGTAACTGGTTACAGTTACACTGATAGTCATGGCTACATTGCAATGGATTAGCTAGCTAAAATATGAGTGTATTACACAACATTCTCATACCTCCTTCTCAGTACATGCTTTATTCTTTTTAATGGACCAGCGGTTTAATATAGTTGGCTGGGCAGCGGTTCTCTTCATTTTTGGTGATACCCGCGCTCTCTCATTCAAACAGTACAGCACTACTCGCGTTGTTTTGGTGAAAGAGCGACACGCATTGGTTGGGCGTTACCAATCGGTTCAATGGAGGGTGAGAATATTTTTGTCTAATTTATTATGACAAACTCATATTTGAATAGAAGCAAAATTATTGTTACAAAATAAATGAATTCTACATATTTTTCATTTGATCTACTGTGATTTTCATATTGAAATATTGGGGGGGTTGTAACTGAAGCATTTGAATATTGGGGGGGTTACCTCCCCCCCATCCCCCCCACAAACTACGCCCCTGAATATACATCATCTGTGCACGAGGTAGGGCCTTAAAAACATCAGCCAATCGTTTACGCGATCATCGCGTAAACGATTGGCCCTCTGGCTTGTCAATCACTGCCATGACGATCCATGTGAGAGACGCGTGGCTGCGCGCTCCAGTAACATTCCACACTCCACAGTCGCCACATGCAATGTTTTTGTCAGGAGACAGGAGTAACAACTGCAGACGTAATGAATCCACTAAGTGTGTGCGCGGCTTTAAGTCGCGCACACACTTAACGATTGTAAGGCCGATTATGAATGTAAATTGATACTTATGACTGATCGCGCTCAAACGCGTCCAGTCAGAGCCAGTTGCTTTCAGTCTGCGATTACAGTCGGTGTTCAAATTCCATGTGAAAGTATATAAATCTGCTTCAGGAGCAGGAAACAATCGCTGTATGTTGAGCACAGTCAGAATGTTTTAGCTAGTCGTTAAATGTGTGCCCGGCTTAATAACACAGCGAATGCCGGTGGTAAACACTCTCGTGCAAGAGTTTTGGGAGGCGTTCCCTCTAAATGAGCTGTGAAGGAGGGGGGTTGTTCTTACCCATGCGCTCATTTCAAAAACTCAGTCGACAAAAAGAACCTCTTTAGCACCTTTAAGACGTTTTATGGCCTTAAATTTGATAAAACTGATTTTAAGACTTTTTAAGTACCCCCGGAGGCCCTAAAAACAACAAGCAATAAAGTTGAAAAAGAAATAAAGTCGCATTTAAAGGTGCCAGGATGCTACAATGAATGAGCACTTCAGAGGAAGAACCGTCACTTCACCAAAGTTTGCAAGGTTCATGGTTCATGGCATTGATAAAAAAATATATTTGATTTAATTTTTTTAATTAAATCAAACACTCATGAGCACGTCTTCTTTCATGGAAATATCTGTTTTCATATTTACTCAGCTGTATATACAAAAAACAAACCGTGGTTGGTTGCTTTACATGTCAGTCAGAGTCTCTTCCTGTCTAAGTGGGCTGCTCTTGGCCAGAATAATCCAAAGCCAACAGTCAAAAGTCTAATAGTAAAATACAGGATGGATCCTAAACACTACTCCCCGTTTCTTCCCTCAGTGTCCCTTTATGCTTCTTTTCTCATTGTAAAAAGCTGCCGTACACACAAAAACACTCTTGAAGACAGGTGCTCTTTCAGGGGCTCCTCACAGATTCTCTTTATATAGTAAAAACAACAGGAGGCCATTTTCTGTGAATGAGTGCTGCATGAATGAACGAGCATGTCCAGCCCTGCAGCATGTCGTCAGATAGACAAAACTGTGCACGTGATCGGAATAGGACAGGAGATAGATGTGATGTGACGGATTAATCTGTGGAACAGTTCAACAAAATACAGACTAAAAATATTATAAAAACGTTCTATATATACACGATAGTGAATAATAATACAGTAAAAATGGGATTTTTGTGTCAGTGAAAGAAGATGCTTCAGAAAATGTTGCCTCGGAAAAGCAAAGTGAATATATGACCAATTTAATTTTTTTATATTTTGTATGAGGTTTGATTTTTTTCCAGCCATGTTACACTTTTAAAAACATTCTAAATAATTTTACTTGATTTTGTTATTTTTCTTGTAAGACATTCACAAATCAATACAATTAAGCAATGAAATTAAATTAAATAAGAAAAAAAATAAACACTATAAAAATCTAAATATGTAACAGGATTGCAAGTAACAGATTTTTATTATTATTATTATTAAGCTATTACTCCAAAGGACCTAATAAGTTTGGGACCAAATGTTTGAAGTCACTGAAATTTCTGTAATTTCTCATGATTATTTTTCTTACAATAACCTTGCTCACACATCACTCAAAAAAATGAACTTTCACTGTTGTTAGTTTAACTTAAACCATCCTTGTTCACATTACTTAAAGGTGCCCTAGAACTAGGGCTGGACGATTAATCGAAAAGTAATCGAAACCGAAATTCAGAACCTCTAACCGACGTAATTTTCCCATGTCGGTTATTTCGTTTTTTTAATCCTTCCCCTTTAAAAACATAGCACGACTCTGCCCCGTCCAGTCAGTGGCATAAAAGCAAAACACGGAGGTGAACGCTGGTTCAACACCTAGTGATGCCGCGTGAGCGGTGAGCCTTGCGTCTTCCCTAAACTTTGTCAGTTGTATTTATTTTATGGTTTGGACATTCAAGCGATTAGACGATCGGATGTGTATTATTATATCGAGCTACCGCGTTCGCACAGCTGCATTGTGGCATGAACATTCATACAAACAGTAGCTGCACAAAACGTGAAGATCGCGCGCACAGAGAGGAACGCAGATACTAGCTGTCAGCCCTGTCCTGTGATTTATCACTAAAGTAGCTTAGAAACTCAAAACTTATTAAAGCATTTATTTTTCTACTTTTGAAGGAACTATTAACAACCCACAGCTTCACAATTAATAGAGAGACAGTATGACTAATTCACACGCAATCGCTCTCACTGGTACTGTGCTATCTGATTTACAACGAGCAGATAGTGACTAATTGCTGATAGTGAGCTATGTCAGATCGCTCTTTCAATAGGAAAAAATATAATAATAGTCAAGCATATTTACAGTAGCCTAACCTTGTCAGTGAACTATGAGGGCAAAAAAAAAAACCCAGAAACAAAATAATCGTTCATTAATCGTAATCGAGGTAAAATGTTCAATTAATCGAGATTTTGATTTTAGGCCATAATCGTCCAGCCCTACCTTTTTCACAAAATGTAATATAAGTCTAAGGTGTCTCCTGAATGTGTCTGTCAAGTTTCAATTCAAAATAACCCATAGATTTTTTATTCAATTTTTTAACTGCCTATTTTGGGGCATAATTAGCAATGCGCCGTTTCTGTGCGTGTCCCCTTTAAATGCTCGCGCTCCCCACCCCCAAGCTCACAACTCTATAATACATTGCATAAACAAAGTTCACACAGATAATATAACCCTCAAAATTGATCTTTACAAAGTGTTCGTCATGCAGCATATCAGATCATGTGAGTATGGTATTTATTTGGATGTTTACATTTGATTCTGAATGAGTTTGATAGTGCTCCGTGGCTAAAGCTAACATTACACACTGTTGGAGAGATTTATAAAGAATGAAGTTGTGTTTATGCACTATACAGACTGCAAGTGTTTAATAATGAAAATAACGACAGTCTTGTCTCCATGAATACAGTAAGAAACGATGGTAACTTTAACCACATTTAACAGTACATTAGCAACTTGCTAACGAAACATTTAGAAAGACAATTTACAAATATCTCTAAAAATATTGTGATATCATGGATCATGTCAGTTATTATTGCTCCATCTGCCATTTTTCATTATTGTCCTTGCTTGCTTACCTAGTCTGATGATTCAGCTGTGCAGCTCCAGACGTTAATACTGGCTTGTGTAATGCCTTGAACATGGGCTGGCATATGCAAATATTGGGGGCGAACATATTAATGATCCCGACTGTTGCGTCACAGTCGGTGTTATGTTGAGATTCGCCTGTTCTTCAGAGGTCTTTTGCACAAATTAAATTTACATAAGAAGGAGGAAACAATGGAGTTTGAGACTCACTGTATGTCATTTCCATGTACAGAACTCTAATTATTTAACTATGCCGAGGTAAATTCAATTTTCAATTCGATGGCACCTTTAAAAAACTCATGTAACTACAATAACTTAATTTAACTGAGTTGTTTCTACTAAAAATGAGTATTGTCAGATTTACTTAAGTGTTTGTTCAGTCAACTTAACATTGCTGAGTGAAACGCACAAATTAATGTTGACATAACTAACTGGGCAGTGTATCCGTAGTTCCCAGCCTGCTTTGCAAGGGACTGCATTAGGAGAGTAAATTTTGGGATTACTGTGTTTTTCAGTAAAGGGAAAGATGTCATTAGTTTATGTTAGTGTTTAATGTTCAGTTATGCTGGACATTTAGAGGAGTTTCTGTAATGTTTTTGAATTTTGTAGTTACCATCATGCAGAAGAGTCGCGCCTGTGTTTAGGCTGTGAGCCTCATATACACGTTTATAGGATGGAATTCCTGCTCTCAATTCAATTGAGTTTGTTCAATTAACTATTTTTTGAGTGCATTTGTAGAGCAAATAGTTAATTTAATAAGGTAAATTGTCAATAAATATGTTCACCTTACATAATAAACATAACATTATTAAGTAAACTGCACATTTAAATATTATGTAATAGTGACAAATTCAAATATTTGTATTTACTTAAAGAAACTATTTTTATGAGTGCAGGGCTAAATGGATTTCTGAGGAATACATTCAATTTTTAATATAGCATTTTTGGTAATTAAAACAAGTAAAAGGTTCATTTTGTTCTACAATTTGTTGAAATTAAATTCATACTTTTTTAATTATGTTTGATAATATTTCTAAAGTACACAAGATTTGTGATTTTACTGCTTTTAAAAAATAAAAGAGACAACAATCCCTATTCATATAAAGTAAAACCCACTATGGTGAAAGTAGCTTTGTTTCCATCTAAAGTTGCGAATTTAGCTTGTGTCAAAATTGAAATATCTAATAAAGCAGCGTTCCATCTTATGTCTTCATGAGAACAAAATCGTCACTTCCTGGGACATTGGTGCAAAACGTCTGTAACAAAAATGGAAGTTGCTGCAATCAGGGAAGCCACTGTGGCTCTTTTTCCTCCATTATAGTTGCGTCTAAGAGCAGCAGACAAAGCGCAATAAACGCTGTCATGTTCTCTTGCATTCGGATGCTGGTGTTTGGGAATGCAATAGTGGGAAAAGCTTCTGGTATGAAACCAAATCAGGCTTTTCAGAACTACCAAACCAACATTTGAGAAGCTGTACAATGAAACTATTTCACTGGTTAGCCCAGTTATCCAATCACATCCTTTCTTAGGCAAAGTCACATGAGTTTTCTGTTGAGATCATAGTTTATGTGCATGTCTTCGTATTGGATAAAAAAATGTTTCCTCAGAAGTTTCTAATGCACATTTTTAGATTTTATGTGCACCTAAATGTGCATAAAAATAGGTGGATGGAAACTTAGCTAGTAATTAGCAAACTTCTGAAATCATCCAGCACTGGACTGACAATAACAGCCCTGAAAGAGCCAACAATACAGACCGATGGATCAATTGATCTCACCACAAAGCCATCCAGGAATGTCTTTGTTCTGTGGTGTGTCTCCTCAGGATCATGGCATTTTTTTGGATCACAAATAAATCTATTTGGGAATGTCACTCTAGAAAACATCTCTGTGTTACAGCAACATTTAGACTCAAATAACCCAGCAAATACTTTATCCTAAAGGTGTCATCGAACTAGGGCTGGGCGATATATCGCATGCGATTGTCACGCGCATTTCGTCAGTAAAGCCGGTTCCCCGATTGCCACTAAATCGCCATCACCTGCTTTCAAATGGAGCGGCATTTAATAGACAGAGCCGTAGATCACTGAAAAGTCACGCAATATTCAATATCGAAGGCGATTCATCTGCGATAATGAACGCGATATTGCGTGGCTTTTCAGTGATCTACGGCTCTGTCTATTAAATGCCGCTCCATTTGAAAGCAGGTGATGGTGATTTAGCGGTAATCAGGGAACCGGCTTTACTGACGAAATGCGCGTGACAATTGCATGCAATATATCGCCCAGCCCTACATCGAACGTTTTTTTACAAGATGTAATATAAATCTAAGGTGTCCCCTGAATGTGTCTGTGAAGTTTCAGCTCAAAATACCCCATAGATTTTTTTAAATTAATTTTTTTAACTGCCTATTTTGGGGCATCATTAACTATGCACCGATTCAGGGGCTGCTGGCCCTTTAAATCTCATGCTCCCTGCCCATCGAGCTCTCGACTATAATACAGTGCATTTACAAAGTTCACAAAGCTAATATAACCCTCAAATGGATCTTTACAAGATGTTCGTCATGTATGCTGCATGTATATATGCCTTTCATAATGTTGGGAACATGGGCTGGCATATGCAAATATTGGGGGCGTACACCCCGACTGTTACGTAACAGTCTGTGTTATGTTGAGATTCCCCTGTTCTTCGGAGGTCTTTTAAACAAATGAGATTTACATAAGAAGAAGGAAACAATAGAGTTTGAATCTCAGTGTATGTCTTTTCCATGTACTGAACTCTTGTTATTCAACTATGCCGAGGTAAATTCAATTTTTAATTCTAGGGCACCTTTAAATATAAATTCATTTAAAAGTCAACCTCTATAATAATTAAAATGTTTTGACAAGAGATATTTTTAATAATCTATTTGTCATTTTTCAATATGTACTATTTGCTTTCCAAATTCCGTGTTTTTTTAATTGAAAACTATTATAAATGTAAATAACTATTTTCTAACATAAAACTTTTGGACCTTTGCACAGCAGGAAGTCAAGAAAATGACCTTAAACCTTATTTTCTCAATTTTTACCTTAACTGTAATGTCAATTGCATTCATCAAGCTAAATTATCAATCCTATTCATCATTTGTATATTGATACATTTGTTTAAAAAATATAGATTAGTTTTTTCTTTCTTTCTTGATTGCTATAAAATAACAAATAATACAAATAAGGATTTCAAATTGTTCCCAGTCATTTCTAATTTATGGTAACAACTGGAAACTGTAATGTAAAACATTTAATGTAATTTTTAGATTATGACAATGAGCATTTTTGAAAGATTTGTTGAAAAAATAAAATAAAAATGTAATTTTTTTCAAGGCCTTTTGCAAACCATATTAATGGAAAGTGCCTCTGACTAATTTCCATAATGTGAATTGTATGCAAATACATAAACAAAAAATTTTCACAATCTTTCACAATATTTTTATTTTTTGTTTAAATATGGATTTTGATTATGGAAGCAATCATGTAATTAATAAAGCATTTAAAGTTAAATAATATAATGAGATTAATAAAACAAGCTAATTATTCTGATGAACCATATATCATGAAGTTTGTGAGAGATCTCATTAGCACAGCAGAAATGTGTCTGTTCATGTGACCTCTGATCTCTGTCTGTCACGATGAATGTGCTCTCCCTGTCCTTTGAAAAGTTGGAGGCAAAGGAGAAGAAGGGAAATTGAGTGGAAAAAAGAGAAAGCGTGATTCTTCTTGGCAGTCTGCTCTGGTAAATAATCAGCAGAGGAGCCCAAGCTTCTATTTTTACAATGATATTTCTAAAAACAGCCACAGCAACATTCCACTCTGACACTGACAAGTGTGTCATTTCCTGTAGTGGGTCCTACAATGAAATTAATGTTTTTGCATGCTGTTGTGCATCTCAATCCCCCTGATTTATACAGACGTCATCACAGCAGGGGGGACATGTTAGTTTTCTGTCACTCACAGAGATTGAACAAACTCGCTCATGACAAATTATGTTGTAAAGTGAGCATCGCTATGGTCTTAAAGTAAGTGCTCTGAAGGGCAAGGGGCATTATGGCAGAAACACTCTACTCTAATAATAAACCTAAAGGGAAATATTACACAACTATGATTTCTGTCATAATAGTCCAGCCCTAGATTAGTTTACACTAAAGATGCAGGGCACATTTACCGTTGTTCTGTGAATTTGTGGATGAAATTGAGTAACTTCAATAGGAATCCACACAATTGGGAATTTTTGCAAAAGATTTCCCCATGCAAATTTTCCATCGGGTTCGACTGGTCACACAAATTCGCTCAAAAAAGCAGCTTTAAGGACTCTTCTAAAGCATCAGACTCAGCCTACAAATGTTTCAAAATAGCGAATAAATGAGCATCAATTCAAGAAACCAGCAAACGTTGGATGAGAGAAGATGGGCACTCACTTTCATGAGAGTAAGATGACACAGAGGTTGGGGAAGGCTCTCGGACAAGCAGAACCAGCATGCCGATTACAGCTGTTATTTTCAATGTTGATTACTGGGTGAATAAAGCTACAGGAAGAGAATTCATTCTTGACCTCAGGTGTTTAACAATAAAAAAAAAAAAAAGTAACTGGATGAGCGCTGTTGGGGGAGGGGGTGAGACAACCGTATTTACAGACAAACTCTGACATTGTGTGTGTGTGTGTGTGTGTGTAAACCTCACCATGCGGTCATTAATCTTGCTGTCGAAACGTGAGGCAAGAGCGATCAGTGTAGGTTTCACTGTCCATCTGTTCAAGCAATGCTAATGCGCACATCAATCAAAAAAAGGAGAAACGGCCTCATTAAAATATTCAAATGAGATAATTAAATGTACAGAAATAAAACTTCACATACATTAATTTGGAAAACACTTTGATCCAAACCAATGTACAGTAGATTCATTTTATCAGTTAAATTAATGCGTTTTCTGTCAAGGTTTACCAGCTGAGCTACTGGAACATTAATAAAATGCAGTTTTCTAATGAAACCAAATAATTTAACAAGGTCTTAAAGCATTAAAAGCAAATTCCAAACATCATTCTGATGTCCTTGAAGGCCTTGGAGGAAGGAGAATCTATGCAGAGGGTTGCTCCGAATGAAAGTGATCAATACAATCCCTTCATGAACGGTCCTTCATCAGAGGATGTTAGTGAAGTGTACAGGCGAAGGTCACTTAACGGAAGTAATTTTGCCATTTGTGACCATCCGATCCTAGATCGTTGTCTCGTTTAAGACCACATCTCCGAAATCCTTAGGGACTTCATTTAAGACTCACATGGAATTTCAAAACCCTCAATTGCTCTTACTGAACAATGGAAGATGAGGGGAATTTTTAGGAAACAGATTAGTATTTTTGTTTTTCGCAAAGTATTATTTTCGCAAATCCATTAGGTCAACATTTTTGACTCCAAGTTGTTGAGAGTTTTTCCAGCTGATCATAATTTACTAAATAAGGATTAATGAGAAAGATTTAAAAACATATTTATTTTACTGGCGTTTTAACATTTTATTAATTTCCATGACTTTTCCAAGCTTAAAAATCACACTTTTAAAGTGGACCTATTATGTCCCTTTTACAAGATGTAATATAAGTCTCTGGTGTTCCCGGAATATGTCTGTGATGTTTCAGCTCAAAATATCCCAGATCATTTATTATATCTTGTCAAATATGCCCCTATTTAGGTGTGAGCAAAAACACGCCAATTTTGTGTGTGCCCCTTTAGATGCAAATAAGCTGCTGCTCCCAGCCCTCTTTCCAGAAAAGGGCGGAGCTTTAACAGCTCACGCTTCGGTTGCTCATCAACAACAAAGCAGGAGAATCTCACGCAGCCAAAATGATGATTGTCAGTAACAGTGTTCAGCCTTACATTGTTCAAACTGGAGTCAGACACTCAGGAAGATGTTGCAACTTATAGAATGCATCTGGACGTTTCTGAACGGTTAGTGAGTGTCGTAACTTTGCAGATGTTGTTTATGCTCTAACAGCAACATTACACACTAACTAAAGTTAAAAAAGAGAAATCATAATCAACCACCCCTTTAAAATTTCCTCATATATCCAGGACTTATCCAAGACTGTGGGAATTCTGGTTCTTCTTCTTCTTCTACAGTTGTTGAGGGGGTCAATAAAATAAAAAGTCTGTTGATTGTCTTAATTTATTTTAAATTAGTTCAAGATATATTAAGGCCCCCTTGTTTAGAACCACTGCTTCAGGTGCCACTATTGGCACAGAAATCCCACAGTGCAGCTTTAAAAGCTACAAACAAAATTGTATTGCTAATTCAAGCCTCAAGATTTTTACTCTTTTATTGTAGATAACTGTTATAAATGTGTAATTATAGTATGTTTCTGAAATAGCATGGTTCTGTGATAAAAGGGCAATCTCTTTGATATAACCCACTCAGATAGAAATGCATCAACGAAGAAAAGAAATCTATGCTTCACAAGCCATTTAATGCTGTCTTTCACATTAGTCCATTAAGTCAAGACTGGCTGCAAATAACACCTCTGAGTGAGCTGGCTATCATCATTTCATGACGGTTTTGGAAATCACCAGCTGAGATGTTTTGCAATGAGAGAAAGGACAGAAACATTCCATTTAAATGTTCAATGGACACTAATATTGATGATTTCTCTGCTGCAGACTCTCTATTATGAACTTGAAACATGATAGACCATTGTAATAACATGCTAACAATGGCAAGGAACATGTTAAAACATACTGGCAAAAAGATAAAACATGATAACAATGTGCTAACAATGCCTAGGATAGGCATTTCTTCCATGACAATTAAGTCTCAAAACACTGAGGTCTCACCTTTTGTAGACTTGTGGGATTCAGCTGTGTTTTATCGATGATCTTCACTGCTACCTGAAAGACAAATATTGTGTTACTGTGAAATGTTTATATTTATAGAAGATTCCTATATGATAACATATATATCTGAATATCTAAAAGCCATGTCATCATCCTTTCTCTGAGCATCAGAGCAAAACGGCTCCATATCTTACATAATTTGGAGTCTCTGTTGGCCCTGAAAGTGAGTTGTGACGTGCAGGCTGTTAAATAATGCATGTCGTTTCGAGCACTAGGTGAGTGTCCTTATTTTAGAACTCAAAAGAATCTCTTCAACTTCCCTGAATGAGGGAGAACTGAGGGCAGGTTTACAGTGGGTCAAAAGTTAAACAGGATAACTGTATAATGTGATTTGTTTTTGGAGTTATTTTTGTGAAATAATTGATACTTGTCTGCCTTGTATGGAAATTCACAGTCTGTTTCTTTCGCACCAATTTCCTCGTTCTTGACTGTACATCTGTTCATAGAGACTGTTGAGTTTCAATGCGTTTTTCTCCATATTGGTCTATTACAGAGGTGCCCTGATCAAACACACCAGTCTGTAATTACCAAGAGCTCCTAAAAATCTTGATTAGCTGTTCAGACATGTTTGACCAGGGTCGAAGCTGAACTATGCATTTTCCGCATTCCGCTCCGCACAGTCATGTCCGCACAGCTTTCAAAGTATACTCAAGGGCGGATTAGCGCGGAAGTATGAGTTCCGACACATGCACAGTACAATTGCTTGTGATACTCCGGCAACAACAAAACTGAAGAATCTCACGCAGCAAAAATGTCTGAAATCATCAGTAGCGGTGTTCAGCTGGTTTTCGAACTGGAGTCGTCACAATTGGAGAGAATCAGTAAAGGTTACAACTTTTAGAATGCAACAGGCCATTTATGAATGGTTAGTTGATGAATTTATGAACTTAGTTAACTTTATTCAACTTATTGTTGAATAAAGTTATATCAACTTATTGGAGTACACTTTATTCAACTTATTGATTAGCATGTTCCGTCATGATCATCTATAAATTGTTGTACAGCTGCTCATGTGGGATCTGTAGTAGGATGTTGGTGTTGAACTGACCCTCGTTTGCGAAGCATTCTGGTGTATAAAGATTTGCACAAACATATAAGACTTTACCTAATTTCTTCAGAACATTTCGTTCATAAATGAAATAATCCACTGTGTCCTCAGTGGCTCAGATGCCAGGAGTCTATGGAGACTATTATGTTTATTGGTACTAGTGTTGTCAAAAGTACCGACTTCGGTACCTATCGGTACTGAAATTTTAAAAATGTGACGCTTTGAGCGCTGTTGAGCGGATTCGTAAACATCTCTGATAGGCCATTGTGTTGACGCGCTCATCGGATATGCCTGTGATTGGCTACAATGATCAACGCGTGGGAGCATTTGAAAGCACCTTGAAGTGTTTGAATTTGAAAGCGTTTTGAAAGTGGGAGCGTGAGCGATTGAAAGCAGGTGTCTAACAGTGGACCGATCCGCGATAGACGCCTGCTTTCAAACGCTCCTGTGTGTATCTGTGTAAGCGCTTAGTGAAGAGATTAATTGATGACTATTTACAACGTTTTTACAGCGTTGATCATTGAAGCCTATCACAGACATATCCGATGAGCCGTGAAAACAACGGCCAATCAGAGATGTTTACGAATCCACTCAACAGCGCTCAAAGCGTCACATTTTTTAAATTTCAGTACCGACTAGGTCCCGAAGTCGGTACTTTTGACAACACTAATTGGTACATCTAGTCTGGCTATCACCAGACCAAGCTCAATTTAAAATTGAACATTGGTCTGGGGAGTTTGCTATGTATTTCCTACTGCACAAGAGGCGTGATCAACGAGCATTAGTCACGCAACTGGATAGTCCTTCAACCAATCAGATCAACGATCCGGGTGACGTACTTTGCAGAGCGATGCGAAAACTCCAGACAAGTTTACCGTGTGTCTCAGCTCCCTAGTTCAGTAGTCAGGGCACTGATCAGGGAATCAGCCACATTCACTTGCATGATATACTGATTCACGACCTAGGGAACTAGGGAGCTGATTGAGATGCAGGTTTAGTTTGTATTGGTTTGTAGCATTGATCCGTGGTTTGCAGAAGAAGCAATGGCAAAGAGCGATTTTTGCAGGTTGTGCAAAAAAACATGAAAGTGATCGGTATTTACACCCACTCGAGCAATTTGTTTGCTAACTAAAGAAGTCATTCAGCATCGTCGAGAGTTTAAAAGGCGACTCTGATACTGTTCTTGTTCAGTGTAAATGAACGCGGAATATAGCCGCCCTAAACTACGTCATTGTCATGACAACCAAAAAGAATTCCAGTCAGCTCAGGCGGCGCGAGATTCAAGAAGCAGGGAGACAAAACATATAGAGCAAATAATAAAAATATTGTCTACCATCAAGGGGCATTGAAGTAAAAGAGTCCTGTACTCACATCGTGAAGCAAACCACCAAAATAACAGCAGAGAATCGTCGTGTGTCATCAATCGCCGTTTGTAATCTTCCTATGAAGAGACTGTCGGATCAACGCTCTGCTACATTTCTCTCAGATAAGGGAAATGCTTAACACAATCGGTGTCACTGTGATTGTGCGTTGTTATTTTGGAGTGACGGTCGTGCGAGAGACGGGTAGATCAGATAGAGTTTGAAAGCTGCTTGCCGTCGCTTCTCTATCGTCATCGTGTTATACCCGCCAATAACGAGCAAGGTGGATAAGCCAGTCTGTGATTGGTTCCCGCAAAAGTTTAACAGCGCAGCAGAAATTAATGCACGGGTTTCCAGACTGAGTTGCCGAGCGAAATCAAATCGCCGGCAGATCAGGCTGGGTTTACCCAGACTATGGTAAAAACAGAACATTTGTAATGTTTGTGTAATGCAGACATTATAAAAAAATAAGTGCTATAGCGAGGATATAGCAGACTATTTGGGTGGGATCTATGCTAATAAGGCAGATCGTTACAAGTCATGGACGGGGCTTGTGATGTCACAGTAGGGGGAAATCTGGAACAGCGTATTTTCAAACACTTTATGGGGATTATAAAAAAAGGAGTGGGTGGATCTTTACCATTATAGGCTGGTTGTTTACACACACTGTGGACACACATCAGTGTTCTAACACTATGTATAAGTGAATTCCGCATAATAGGTCCCCTTTAAATAAGTATCCGCTCACCTCTCTTCCTGTTAAAACATGGCGGGCAAGTTTGACTTTAGCAAAGTTCCCTTTGCCGATGGTTTTGAGCAGTCTATAGTTCCCAATGTGAGGCTGTTCGTCCGTGATGGACGCCACAGAGTTCCGACAGCGTGGGAGACTCTGTCGACTCGCTGATTTTGTAGGGGGTGCTGGTGTGTCCGCATAGCCATCGACAGATGTATGCTGAAAAATAAAAGGACAGGGTGTTATATTCAAATTACATGTTTAAAAAAATTTATTAAATAAATTTTCACTTCGCTAGATGCAATTTCTTGTGCATGCCGTTTTTTTGTACAACAGATGCAATGAAAATGCAGACTGTATTCCTTAAAAAATTTTTAGAGACTAAATGTTTACATACGGTCAGTGAATCACATATGTATATATTATTTTTGTATTCAATATACAGGTGTGCTGTTACGAAAAATGTTTTGTCTTTGCATTTGGTCTGTAATTAAAGTATTATTTTGTAAAAAATCTTCTATTATTATTTCTGTGAGCTCCTCTCCTTGTTGAATTTTGATATGTTTTTTTTTTTCAGCTTAATCACCACGGTAATTTTTATCTACTAACTCCTTCAGTATTTGGCACAGACATTCTACGGCTTTTTGGCTTGCTGTAGTCAATAAACAAAAATTGTGTTACTTAAAGGAAGGATATATTCTTTGAATTCTGTTGAATGAATAATTTGTTAAGGAGCTGTTGATAAGATATTGTTGGATTGCCATATTCTGTTGTTTGAGATGCTTATCAGGTGGATAAGTTAAAAAGTTATTGACAGGCAGAATGAACATCCATTTTCAAATTCCATTTTTACTCCTTTTTGGTCACTATGGGCTGTTTTGTTAAATTATTTAGGTTGATGATATATACAGATTTTTGTTTTATCTTATGGCTTTGGTTTTGAGTTTATGGACCAAAATAAACAAAATAAATATGAGTAAAAGTCATACATAAAATTATGGTTTACAAAGAACCCATGTATGTTATTTTTTCCCAGTAAAATTATTAACTGTACCATATATTGCACTTTTGAGATATGTCAGTGCAAGTTGCTTTCAGTTAAAACAGCTCAAACATGCATTTTAGTCTGAGACTAGGCTTAAGCCTTGTCTGTGAGACCGGGGTATATCTTAATTTAGTTAATATTTTTAAAATAAACCAATAAATGTTTGACATAAGATTAACAATTTGATCTGACGTTGTTCCACCAAACTACTACTTCTACACTGTTTTGTTTCGAGGCTGCATGTCAATATCCATGGATTAGGTTTATTTGACATGTTATAAGGAACACTTTCGAGTCCAACCTTTAGTGTAATTCGTTAGTTTTAGTCGCGTTTTCGCAGTTTCCTCTATTAAATCCAGTAATGCAACAGGTACTTTTGCCTCTCAGTCCAGTTTTTGGCGGGAAAGTGACGTCGTTGCATACCCTCTATAGAGGGTATGCACGTGACGTCACCGTCGACCGTTACGACTGCGGTCACGCCCACTGAGTGGCAAAAGACTGAGCGGCAGCATTGCTTTTCTGCGTGAATGTCGCGAAAAACACACAAAACACATCCAAAACGGGAAAGTGACGTCGTTGCATACCCTCTATAGTGTGTTTAATTGAGGTTGGAGCTAAACTTATCAGGACAGTGGCTCTCCAGGAGCAGGATTGGACACTCCTGCTTTAAATAAATAAAAACAGTGAAATACAAACTCAGAATATTAAGCAAACCTGCAATAATTAATTAAATATGATAGTTTATGTATTTAATCTCACTTTATTAACCTATGTCTTTGTCTTCAAAAATGAATTTAGATAAACCAAATTTGCTTCATTTTTTTATCGCTGAATTAAGAGTGTTGAACTTTCTCCTCCTGTGTCCTATTCTTCTGTGATCCAGAATTGCAGCATAGCTGACCACACCATGAGCAGTTATTAAAGATAACACATTGAGTTAAATATCGTTAAACTGATGTGTCTCGAGACTCCTTAATTCTATTACATTCCGTTGTACTCTGGTCAGCTGTTTTTGAACACACACACACACACACAATTAATCCCATGTGAACACATCGGAATGGCATGAACATGACCCTAAATCACTGTCACAGTAAACAGGATGAAATGAAATTTTACAGCAACATCTCTTCACTGATAACGTGTTTACCTGTCACTCACATAAGATCCACCAATAACAAACCACAACCATCCAATCAACTCCCCATGAACAAAATCAAGCCCCGCCCTAAATGTTCTTATTTGAGAAGCTGTTTCACTCAGATACATGTCACATTAGGGAAGAAGAGACTATCACAACTTCCATTTCATGTTAACTTTCAGGACATTAATTTCCCGTTCTATTATTGCTCCAGGGCTCTTTGAGCTCAATCTAACAATTACATCAACATGACGAAATAAACACTGGAGCTAGTTAACTTCAGCTAGACCGCAACAGCAATCCATATCAGAAATATAAAGAAGCTACTGGATAAAGTGGAAAATGAGCCGAGACCTTCAGCCCAAACCACAGAAAGCACTTACAACAGAATCCATTACCAGTGCAGCACTGGGTCCACAGGAGTGAAGCTTTACCTGAGACTGTGTCTACGGTAGGAAATCTGATATGTTTTGGCAATCATAAAAGCTCTCATTTTGAACATCATGAAACATTATTGGTTTTAAGCTACATAAGAATGGAAAAGCCTTGTAGAAAATGACTTCCCGTATCCAATAAAATAATCAATAAATGAATAATAGGAATTAAGGAAAGTCGAGACCTGCTCATATCAAATCAGACGCAAAGGCACAAAACTTCTCTCCTTCCTCCTCTGAAAAAAGTCTGCATGCCTGAATAAAAGTGAAGTGCACTTCAGTCATTCACATGCTGTATTGAAAAAAATCCTCTGAATATACAGACTTTCACTGACTTTCATTACAGAGTTTCATTGAAAAACAAAACCCTTTGCGAAAATGTTAACTAAGAGATAAATTACAGTCAGATGGACATCATTTAAAAAAAAAAGACATAATCAATTAGTTTAATCATAGTTTATTGGTTATTTTTACAAAACAATATCAAATGACTATCTAAACAATGCAGCTCACTATAATGATATAACAAAGAAAAAGGTCATCATTAGTAATACATGTACATTAAATATTATACAGTGCAGTAGCTAACGCTGAATCTTTAGTTTTGTAATATATTGTGTATGTCTAAGCTCTTCAATGATCTTTGCTTTATTTCTGTTCAAGTATCTTGACTCCAGACACATGCTATTCCTTCAAAGCCTCAGAAACCAATAATTCCACACTATGAAATCCACAATGAATTAAAGGGTTAGTTCACCCGAAAATGAAAATTCTGTCATTAAAGGTGCCCTAGAATTAAATATTGAATTTATATTGGCATAGTTGAATAACAAGACTTCAGTACATGGAAATGACATACAGTGAGTTTCAAACTCCATTGTTTCCTCCTTCTTACATAAATCTCATTTGTTTAAAAGACCTCCGAAGAACAGGCGAATCTCAACATAACACCGACTGTTACGTAACAGTCGGGATCATTAATATGTACGCCCCCAATATTTGCATATGCCAGCCCATGATTGAGGCATTACACAAGGGCAGTCAGTATTAACGTCTGGATCTGTGCACAGCTGAATCATCAGACTAGGTAAGCAAGCAAGGACAACAGCGAAAAATGGCAGATGGAGCAATAATAACTGACATGATCCATGATATCATGATATTTTTAGTGATATTTGTGAATTGTCTTTCTAAATGTTTCGTTAGCATGTTGCTAATGTACTGTTAAATGTGGTTAAAGTTACCATTGTTTATTACTGTTTTCACGGAGACAAGAGAGCCGTCGCTATTTTCATTTTTAAACACTTGCAGTCTGTATAATTCATAAACACAACTTCATTCTTTAGAAATCTCTCCAACAGTGTGTAATGTTAGCTTTAGCCACGCAGCATAGCCTCAAACTCACTCAGAATCAAATGTAATACATCCAAATAAATACTATACTCACATGATCCGATCCATGCACGCAGCATGCATGACGAACATCTTGTAAAGATCCATTTTGAGGGTTATATTAGCTGTGTGAACTTTGTTTATGCTGTTTAAGGCAAGCGAGAGCTCCGGGGCGGGGGAGCACGAGATTTAAAGGGGCCGCAACCTATATATCGGTGCATAGTTAATGATGCCCCAAAATAGGCAGATAAAAAAATGAATAAAAAAAAATCTATGGGGTATTTTGAGCTGAAACTTCACAGACACATTCAGGGGACACCTTAGACTTATATTACATCTTTTAAAAGGAAGTTCTAGGGCACCTTTAATTACTCACCCTCATGTCGATCCACACTCGTAAGACTTTCGTTCATCTTCGTTCATCTAACCCTAACCCTGCAATAGAGTACTTCAAAATGTAAACTATATTACCGCCACCTTCGCAGAGCTAAATGCAACTATAATGCATGAAGATATTTAGATGAGCGATAACATCATGTTGTTTCTGTATAGCTGCTTTGAAAACCGTATTGTGAAAAGCGCAATATAAATAAATTTGACTTGACTTTTATAGTATGCTGTTAATATGCTGAAACAGAGAAGCTGTGTCTCATAATTCATCCCTTAAAAAATTATGAAATGAGTAATCTTGTATCATGATAACTATATATCAGAGTCTAATTATTTTAGCTGGACTGAGGTTGTTACGACACCAAAATTTTAGATCCCAGTCAAATTTCACAATTCTCAATATCAATTTTGATACCGTAACCACAGCAAAAACTAATATTAGGCTAACTAATGTAAGTAAAAAAATCTACAACAATTGTTAAAGACAAATTAAAAGTCAGTAATACATCTGCAGAAATTTGTTTACTTTTTTTTCCCATTTAAATTTTTGCTGAAACGGAAGAAGCAACAGATCTTGTCTTCTGTATTGTGATGAACATCCGAGTGTAACAGTAGGCGGGGACTTAGTTCTATGTATCGGTTGTTGATTGAATGGTGAGATGTGGGCGTGGCTCTCAAAAATGGAGGCAGATGAACATGAGCTTGGTTTAAACGCACTAAAAAGAAGTGTCGGGAGGTTTCATCATTTTAATCACGTTTTGATTAAATATTACAAGGTCAAAAATGTAAACATATACATGGATGAATCATTTACAATAAGGTCTATAGCACACATTTACAAAATAGATAATGGGAATTTTCATTTTATGCCAACTTTTTACTTGTACACCGCTCACCTTAAACTCTTTAACTAACAGATGCTAGACTATTCTCATTCCCTAGCACAAACTACTAAAAATACGGCATACATTTTTCAAGAAACAAGAAACACAATGTTAGGACTTTCAAGAGAAACTGACTAAACTGAAGCTGTGTTCAGAAATCAGTGAATGGAAGAGTCTGTTGTGAATAATTGCTGAGTCACTTGTACAGTAACATCCTGTGACTTAGATGAACTGAGGATGACCTGTGTCTTATAACATATTAAAACTCAAGTAGAACAATGTCTGTCACTCTAACACTAGAGAAAAGACCTTCCCTCGTGGACTTACAATCACTGTGTCTCCTCTATTGTTCCTTGTGGCACACAACGACATTAAGGTAACCCAATAAAGAGCTCATCCATTTCCCCTACTCAATATTCTGTCTTTACCACCTCAGAATGAAGGTTAGTTTAAGGGCATGATTGCCATGTGTTCAATACAAGTTAAGCTTTATCAACAGCATTTGTGGCATACTGTTAATTTCCACTCATCCCCGTTTACAGTAATGATGGTCTATGGGACCAGCATTATGGAGGGTTTAAAAGCATAAATGTGAAGCATATAATTTTGTTACATTTTACTGAATTATTCAGTAAAAAAAAATATATATATATTATTTGAGCTTTAAAGTTGTCCAAATCATCATTTTAGCAGGGACTTCTTTTAGGTAGATAAACATGTGCAAAGTCAAAATTATTTTCTTTGGTATGATATTATTCCACAAATGCTGTCAATACAGTATAACTTTTGGGTAATTGAAAAAAAAAAATCTATTAAAAGAATAGAAATATCTAGTGTGTTAAGTTCTTGAAAATGGTATTCATGTGGGTTTCATATGGTTTCATAAAGTTTTTCTTTTTCTTTTGGTGATTTTTGACTTTATTATGACAGGATAGTATAGAATGGACAGAAAGCGAAGTGGGAGAGAGGGACAGGTTAGGGAAATGTCCACAGGCCGGGACTCGAACTTGGGACGCCAAAAGCGCAACGACGCTAAATGTCAGCATGCTGCCCACGAGGCTATCGGTACCGGAGCATTTTTGTCATTTTCAAGAAAAGTTCTAATGTAAAGCAAAACTCATATTTTCCTTACACCTTGAATTCATGTTACAGTACACATCCTAATCATTATTTTTATAAAGATAAGAACTTATTTTTCAAGTTGGAAAGTTTTTTTAAATAACATAAAAATAAAAAATATATTTTTTAAATTCCTAATTAATAATTATTATTGACATTTTACAGGCTTTCCTTGTCATAAAAAAGATCAGAGACTTATTGATCATGATAAACAATCATGAGGGTCTCCTGGGTTCTCTCTATTTCCTGTTTTATGTTTTTGTTTTTTTCTTTCTGCATGTTGGTTGCACCATAAAACATTCCTGGGTGTAAAGGCATACCTTTTTTTGAATTAATAGTATAGAATTTGGTTTATTTTCAAATTTAGCAATCAAATAAGGTCACAGCACCCTTAAACAAGGAAAACTGGCAAGTTCTGTCTTAGTGATGTCTTGCCTTGGATGGAAAACATATTTGAAATCAATGCAAGCAGAATTCAGCATTGCTGAAAGCTGACATTTATTCTCAAGAGGAAGCTTAAAGAACACGCATGGAGAGCTTTGAAAAAAAGACAACCTAATGCCAGGGAGGAATCTGGCCGCTCCGACACAAACCAAAATAAATGCAATGACAATTTTCAGTCAGCAGCGAGCTGGTATCTCCCTCTGCTCTTCCTGAGCAAACTTCAACACTACAGCCAAATTTGGCTGGACTCCTAAACCTTATTTTAACACCAGCACCACTCAGACCGAGAGGTTTACAGAATAAGTCACTCCTTAAGCCTCAAGAAACGAAACTAGGATCCACATTATCTTGCGTTTTGAGCATAATGGCAGAAAGCCCAATCCAGGCCTTGACAATCAGCATTCAGTGTAACTGGTGACTCAGCGAGGTATCGAATGATCCAAACACATGATACTGAACGCTGCCCAGAAGCAGATTTTGCATTTTCAGGAGGCTAGGGCCCAAATGAATAATTATGTAAAATGCTGCACTTGAATTATTAGTATATGTAGTACAAATCAAGAAGTGGAAAAAGTACACTAGCATACTTTTAAAAAGAGTACTTATTACAAAAGTAATATACTTTACTAAACTGATGTAATTTTTGGTACGCTTAACTGCATATTTGCAATTAAATGAAAATGTATTAAAGGGTCAGTTCACCCAAAAATGAAAATTCTGTCATTTATTACTCACCCTCATGCCGTTTCACACCCGTAAGACCTTCGTTAATCTTCGGAACGCAAATTAAGATATTTTTGTTGAAATCCGATGGCTCTGGTACTAAAGGTATTAAAAACATATTTAAATTGGTTCATGTAAGTACAGTGGCTCAATATTAATATTATGAAGTGACAAGAATATTTTTGGTGCACCAAAATAAAAACAAAATAACGACTTATTTAGTGATGGCCGATTTCAAAACACTGCTTCAGGAAGCTTCGGAGCATAATGAATCAGCATGTCGAATCAGCGGTTCGGAGCGCCAAAGTCACGTGATTTCAGCAGTTTGGCGGTTTGACACGCGATCTGAATCATTATTCGATACACTGATTCATTATGTTCCGAAGCTTCCTGAAGCACTGTTTTGAAATCGGCCATCACTATATAAGTCGTTATTTTGTTTTTTTTTGGCGTACCAAAAATATTCTTGTCGCTTTATAATATTAATATTGAGCCACTGTACTCACATGAACTGATTTAAATATGTTTTTAGTAAATTAACGGATCTTGAGAGAGGAAATGTCATTGCTGGCTATGCAGGCCTCACTGAGCCATCGGATTTCAACAAAAATATCTTAATTTGTGTTCCAAAGAGGGTCTTACGGGTGTGGAACGGCATAAGGGTGAGTAATAAATGACATTATTTTCATTTTTGGGTGAACTAACCCTTTAAACTTTAATTACATTTATGTCAAATGCAATTAGTTCAACAACTGTGTTTTTGACCCACTTAAATAGGACTTAAGTACATCTATCTGTAATTTCATTATTCTATTGTCATTGAAATATTGATAAAGTGTACTGCTGAATGTATTGACAAGCATTTATGGTAAACTAAACTATACTTTTATGTCATTTCTATTGTAACTTGTATGTCATGTATTTAAATATATTATAATTACACATTTGTAATGAAGTTGCAACTTGCAATTTAGTACATTTAAAATATATTAACTTTAAATGTAATTCAAATAGCACACTTCAATTAAAATTATTATCAAGTACTTTATATGCTTTAGTATAGTCTTTTTAATGTGACATTATTACAAAGTGCACTTTATAAGTGTACTTAAGTGTGCTAAGAAACAGTCATGAAGGTGTACTCTAAGTACACTTAAATGGCCTTTAATTTAATTATATTATATTATCTAAAAATTACAGTTTAAAAAACATTAAAATATAAAAATATTAAAAATAGTTTAAGTGCATATTCAACACTATTAATTTCACTTCTTTTTAACAAACATATATTATATACTGTCAACAGTTTAACTAACTTAGATTCTCTTAAAATGTTGCTTCACCATGACCTTAGTTGACCTGAAATCTGACTGCAGAACTATTCTCGAAATCCGAATATTCATCTTGTTCATTAACATAATGAAGAAATCAAAAATATGACCCCTGCAGACCCTCATGACCATGTGTCAAAGTCAAATATCTGATAATTTGACCTTTTTATTATAAGGCAATGCTTTATAAATTGTCATGTAGTGTGACTCTCCAACAACTTATTACCTAAAAAAAAATCTATATAAAGTCTTTTTGAAATTAAGATGTACACTCACATGCATTCAATATGTAAGGAAAATACAGAATGTTATTATTTTGACTTGATAGCTAGACTAAATTTAAACTCTTCTTGAACAATCAAAGTTCATTTCAGAATGTGGCACATATTTTTTTTTAAGATAGATTTTCCTTTTTTTTTTAATCATGGACACTTTTGTTCATCAATGTCCCAAAAATAGCTCCAATGAAATTTCCATGCATATTTTACTCAATTCTAAGATCAGTTTGAGAACCATATTTAGTGAGAAAAAGCAACAAATCAGTAAATCCATTTCAGTTAGAGTTCTGCCATCAGCACTATTGTTTAATTTTCCATCTATGTGCCACATTCTAGACGGACATCTTTGACTGTCTTGACACGTCTTGCACCATGAGCACTGCTTTAGGTCACCATGTTAAATAAAAGAAGTTCAACTTTTAAAATGCATCTCCAGGCCTCAGCATTCAGTTCCAATCTGCTGCACTGCGTTTAGCTGGTTTTGAACTCAGAAACGCACACTGTGTGAAAGCGTCCTTAGAAGGCAGCCAGGCAGCTCATTTGGTTTTGGAGGAGCGCTGAAGTTTCATCAGTCACAAATATATACCAAAAAAAGTGAATCCTGAAGAAAAGAGGCGAAATGAAACAGCAGCAGCTTTGCAGGCTTTCATGACACAGCATTGGCATTCCTGTTTTAGCATGACAATGAACATGCTGCCTGGACACAACATTCCCACAAGGTATACAACCTCCGTATGCACATCCCCCCTCTCCACACACATGCTCGTCTCTTTAAAAGCACTCCCTTCTCTCAAAGCCTTTCTGTTACGCAACTGTTGTAAAAGTGAAAGCCTTTCAATGCGCGTCTGCAAGAGCTCTCCAAAAACATCTGACTCTTCGATTTGTTTTGATGATGATGGCTCTGTTCAATCTCTGCATCACTTTCACTTCTATACTCTGTTGTCTAAGGACGAAACATACTATATGCAAGTACGGCAAATGTAAAACACTTCTAGCCTGATTTCATGCATAACTGCATTCTGAAATGCAACAGCACACTTTACACAATGCAATTATGCATAACGTACATTTTTCCGTTATGTCCTTATCTGTAAATCTTACAAATTCACATGAGTATTTCCATTTTGCATAAAGGTTCATCCTGACAGAAAGCGATTCTACGTTAAACTTCACAGACTTCACTGAAGTGTTGGGCAGGGTGTGGAATTTTTTCCATTAGTAAACCCAGGCTTTTTATCCAATTAATGAAGCGATTAATCAATTAACTCTTTCGCCGCCCTTGTCGGAATTTTCCATAATTTCAACCTTTCCAAGAATTTTCAGGCTATCTGTGTTTTCTATCTTATATGGTAGGGGCGATATTACACAGGTATTAAACAGAGTCCAAAATATCCAGATCACACAGGTGAAGAAGAAGCAGAAATAAGTGATTGAAGCATTGCTAATGCACATTTAAAGGGTTAGTTCACCCAAAAATGAAAATTCTGTCATTAATTACTCACCCTCATGTCGTTCCACACCCGTAAGATCTTTATAAATCTTCAGAACACAAATTAAGATATTTTTGATGAAATCCGAGAGCTCTCTGACTCCTTCATAGACAGCAATTTAATTACCACTGTCAAGGTCCAGAAAGGTACTTAAGACATTGTTAAAGGATTAGTTCACTTTCAAATTAAAATTGCCTGATAATTTACTCACCCCCATGTCATCCAAGATGTCCATGTTCTTCTTTCTTCAGTCAAAAAGAAATGAAGGTTTTTGATGAAAACATTCCAGGATTTTTCTCCATATAGTGGACTTCAATGGCCTTCAAACGGTTGAAGATCAAAATTACAGTTTCAGTGCAGCTTCAAAGCGTTCTACTCAATCCCAGATGAGAAATAAGGGTCTTATCTAGAGAAACCATCCCTCATTTTCTAAAAATTTTTTTAAAAATTTTATACGTTTTAACCATAAATGCTCATCTTGAACTAGCTCTCCTCTTCTTCTCTATTTGAATTCCAACAGTGTAGATGCTGCTAAGTGTATTACTGCCCTCAACAGGTCAAAGTTTGAACTAAATTGTCATATTCAATTTGCTAGTGCAAGTATATAACAATTAGTTCAAACTTTGACCTGAGGAGGGCAGTAACACACTTAGCAGCATCTACACTGTTGGAATTCAAATAGAGAAGAAGAGGAGAGGTAGTTCAAGATGAGCATTTATGGTTAAAACGTATATAATTTTAATTTTTTTTTAGAAAATGAGCAATGGTTTCTCTAAATAAGACCCTTATTCCTCATCTGGGATCGTGTAGAACACTTTGAAGCTGCACTGAAACATTGAGAATACATTTTGTGCACAAAAACAAAACCAAAATAACGACTTTATTCAACATTATTTTCTCTTCTTTAGGGCTGGACGATTAATCGAAAAGTAATCGAAACCGAAAATCAGAACCTCTAACCGACATCATTTTCCCATGTCGGTTATTTCGTTTTTTTAAACCTGTTAATACAGATTTCATCAAAAATATCTTCATTTGTGTTCCGATGATGAACGAAGGTCTTATGGGTTTGGAATGGCATGAGGGTGAGTAATTAATGACAGAATTTTCATTTTTGGGTGAACTAACCCTTTAAAATAATGCGATCATCAAGCATTACACTGCATATAAATCAAAACTGCCTAACTTTACGGAATGAAATGTCGACCCATGAAAAGGTACAGGATTGTGAAGCTTTGGGGGTGTTGATGGACTCAATCTACTCATCTATGTTTTGATCAACATTCTGAATCCAATCCAGATGTAGTCTTTGACAAAAATGCGATTTGTTGATTTAAAAAAAAATGCATGAAGCTAGAATAAAATGTTTTGTTGTTAAATATTCTAGGAGCTATGAAAGTTTTGTTAAAAAAATCATCAAAAATGCTGGTGCTGGCTGGCAACTTTTTAAAAAAAAAACTCTGGTGGGGAAAGAGTTATAATCAATCAAAATAATAGTTGCAGCCCTACGAAAGACAAATCAAAGGAGCATGTGGGACACCTTTTTGCATTTTTTCTACTGAATTTCAAATTCAGTAAAAGGTCACATAACTCATCTGTCACTTTTGAGTACTTGATTACTCGAGTCCATCCATGTTAAAGCACAACATGCAAATGCCTGCAGAGAAGTTTTCATCTCTAAATTCATCCCAATGTGACACAAGGTAATACTCTTATGCCTCCTTGAGTACTAAGGTCTGTTACCACAAATTAAGTGTGGTCAGCATCAACACACAAACAATGCACTGCCACTGACCAAGCATTCATTTACTTGCGTAGAGCATGTTTCTGGCTTTAGGGTCCTGGTCCCGACTGTCTCATCAATCTAGTAGTGTGGAGTTAAGATATAGGAATAGCAAAGGTCACACTACTGGCTTCTTATTTCTTCTTAAGCAAACAATGAAAGTCGATAGGAGATTATCAGCTCTGACATAACTTGCACAATTAACAAAACTCACAAAACCAACAAATGTCAACAAACATTGCTTTGCATCAAATTCATTGTGTGCATGTGCACTTTGAACCATTGAGAAAAAAATTTGCATGAGATGAGACACTAAAATACATGTTCTTTAAAATATATTTCATGAGTTCACACTTACAAATCATCAGATAGAGTAAAGGAGTATGCGTATTTGCCGTGCTGTCTGAGAAGCGGGCTCTGAGCTTGGTATTTTAAGCCAAACATAGAGTACACCCCCCGTATTCCTGGCTGTGGTAGAAACCAGCCAAGAGTGAGGAGTCGGGGTGGTGGAGGGATGCTGAAAACTGTCGAGGAACATAGGTGAGTCGACCGTGTATATATATATATAGGCCTCCTCTCATGCTGATCGGGTAGACGTGTTGATTGGATAGATCATTTGAATGTGTTCCTCCCAAACTCTGTTAATAAAACATAATTTATGCACATTTAATAAACAGGCATATATATTATTAGTGAACTTTTAAAAGAGGTTCATTAACTGCGAATACTTAATAAAAGGGGGTGTGCAAAGCAGTACCAAGTCTAATTCACATGGTCCTATTCATATCAGACCCAGATGTCGGTGCCCTGATGACAAAAAATTGAATAATTTTCCTTTAACTTTGTAATTTTTATCAGTATGGTACAATATCAATCAATCAAATCGATGTGATAAATGAGTTACTTCAAAAGTAATCTAGAAGTAGTCCGATTACCTTAAATGTGTAATGGACTACAATTTGTAAGTAATCTATACAAATATAAACAGGGACTGAATTACACTTTTTTGTTTTAATCTCTAAATCATATTTGACCTTAAAAACCTGACCTTTAAGTTATTAAAAGGCTAAATGTTCTTTTAAGGTTGTGTCTTTAAAAGGTGCCATCGAACATTTTTTTACAAGATGTAATATAAGTCTAAAGTGTCCCCTGAATGTGTCTGTGAAGTTTCAGCTCAAAATACCCCATAGATTTTTTTTAATTCATTTTTTTAACTGCCTATTTTGGGGCATAATTAGAAATGCACCGATTCAGGCTGCGGCCCCTTTAATTGCTTGCGCTCTCCGCCCCCTCCCGAGCTCTCAACTCTATCATTGCATAAACAAAGTTCACACAGCTAATATAACCCTCAAAATGGATCTTTACAAAGTGTTCGTCATGCAGCATGTCTAATCGCGTAAGTGTGGTATTTATTTGGATGTTTACATTGATTCTGAATGAGTTTGAGGCTATGCTCCGTGGCTAATGGCTAATGCTACACTGTTGGAGAGATTTATAAAGAATGAAGTTGTGTTTATGAATTATACAGACTGCAAGTGTTTAAAAATGAAAATAGGGACGGCTCTTGTCTCCGTGAATACAGTAAGAAACGATGGTAACTTTAACCACATTTAACAGTGCATTAGCAACATGCTAACGAAACATTTAGAAAGACAATTTACAAATATCACTAAAAATATCATGTTATCATGGATCATGTTAGTTATTATCGCTCCATCTGCCATTTTTCGCTATTGTTCTTGCTTGCTTACCTAGTCTGATGATTCAGCTGTGCACAGATCCAGATGTTAATACTGGCTGCCCTTGTGTAATGCCTCGATCATGGGCTGGCATATGCAAATATTGGGGGCGTACACCCCAACTGTTACGCAACAGTTGGTGTTATGTTGAGATTCGCCTGTTCTTCGGAGGTCTTTTAAACAAATAAGATTTATATAAGAAGGAGGAAACAGTGGAGTTTGAGACTCACTGTATGTCATTTCCATGTACTGAAATCTTGTTATTCAACTATGCCGAGGTAAATTCAATTTTCAATTCGATGGCACTTTTAATATTATCTAGCACATGCATGATAATAAAACCTCTAACTCAAGGCAAAAGCTAAATAGTTGATTATTAATTGTTGCATTAATTGCCCAGATAGTTGAGTAATTGTTCAAACAATAGTTAGACTATTAGTCAATTACCAAAATAAGCACTAGTTGTAGTCCTTCTCTTCAATTACTGGGAAATTGTTTTCAACCACTTGCACTTCCTGTGCTGCTGTTCATTCTTCAAATTTACACACAGACAGTAAGGCAGCAAATTGGAGGGAGGGGGTGAGAGTGTCTTATAGTTTGACAGCTGCATTGATTATAACAGAGAGAAGTGCACTGATATCCAAACCCCCTTCGACCTCTGCCAGGACACTCTGCAGCAAACAGCGCTTTACAACACTCTCATGCCTGTTATCCACATCAGCCTGTCTGCAACTTCAAGCCGAATAAGAACAGACAAGAGTGAATGCAAACCAAGTAATAAAACACAATCAATATCTGATGAACATTTCAAACTCTTCTTCTTATGGTTTACAATCCTGCATGACAATTTATATCATGAGCTCAATGCATGCAAAATGAGTTACCAGCAGTCTCCAACAACACCCATAATGCACTTAAAGAGTTAGTCATCATTTACTCACTCTCATGCCGTTCCAAAACTTTACGACTTTTCATCTTCTACAGAACACAATGAAGATATTTTGAAGAACATCAACCACAGAATACTGGTGTGGACAGACAAAAAACAAAACAAACAAAAAAAACAGACATTTCTTTTGTGTGCCGCAAGAGAAAGTAAGTCATTCAGGTTTGGAATGGCATGAGCATGACAGAATGGTCATTTTTGGGTGAACTATCCCTTTAAATTTCATGCTGAGATAGTTCTGCCATCACATGCTTCCCATTTCTGAAGTCATGATTAAGAGCTCATCGCGTTCAAGTGCTTTTTTATTGGAAAGAACAGGAATCATGGAGGACACTGTGTTTATTCTTGCCTATTTATTGGGAAAATTATTATTATTTAGCATCCCATTCACTGACAACCATATAAACATTCGTCACACTATCTAGATAGCTTGCTGACAATTCTGGAATATTGGTCAAATTCAAGCTATTTGCGCTGTGTATAAAATAGGGGTGTAAGAATACATCAATGTAGATCAATACATCGATTATATGTCTAACGATACGATGTATCGATGCACTGCCTTATGTTTATATATTTACACATTTACATTATACACATTATTTACACACTATATTACATATTTTACACATTCACACTCTCCACAGTTTCACGCAATGTCAATCTATGCATTTAGCCAACGCGTGCATTCTGTTTTAAACTACCTTTCAGAGCTCATGAAAGACGATCGGGACAGTTGATGGCCTTCCGTATTCAACTTACGGAAAAGTTAAACTTTCTTCCTAAGTTGAATACGGAAGGCGGTCTGGCGGAAGCTAGATATTTTACTTTATAACATGTTAAATATGGATATTTTTCTTACACAAACGCATTGCTTCGCTTCAGAAGGCCTTTATTTACCCCCTGGAGCCGTGTAGAGTTTTGCTTTGGATGGATGCACTTTCTTGAGCTTCATACTTGTTAGTCCCGTTCACTGCCATTATAAAGCATCAGGATATTTATTAATATAACTCCGATTAGGGCTGGACGATTAATCGAAAAGTAATTGAAACCGAAATTCAGAACCTCTAACCAACGTAATTTTCCCATGTCGGTTATTTAGGTTATTTAGACGGCGTGCGCGACTTAGCACCAGTTTTGACATTCAAGCGATTTTAGACCATCGGATGCGTATTATTATTTCGAGCTTCCGTGCTCGTGGAGCTGCATTGTGGCACGAACACTCATACAAACAGTAACGTTAGCGGAGGAAAACATGAAGATTGCGCGCACAGAGAGGAACGCAGAAAAAAGTTGTCAACGCTGTCATGTGATTTATCACTAAAGTAGCTTAGGAACTCAAAACTTATTATTGCATATATTTTTCTACTTTTGAAATAACTATTTTCAACCCACAGTTTCACAATTAATAGAGACGGTATGACTAATTCACACACGCAATCGCTCTCATTACTGGTACTGTACTCATTTATCTTTATATGATTTACAACGAGCAAAAATCTGTAGGAAATGATACGAACCATAGATAAAATAACTGCTGAAAGTGAGCTGTTATGTCAGATCACTCTTTCAATAGGAAAAAAATATCCCACCTTTAAAGGTGCCCTAGAATTAAATATTGAATTTATATTGGCATAGTTGAATAACAAGAGTTCAGTACATGGAAAAGACATACACTGAGTTTCAAACTCCATTGTTTCCTCCTTCTTATATAAATCTCATTTGTTTAAAAGACCTCTGAAGAACAGGCGAATCTCAACATAACACCGACTGCTACGTAACAGTCGGGGTGTACGCCCCAAGGGCAGAACGTCTGGATGTGCACAGCTGAATCATCAGACTAGGTAAGCAAGCAAGAACAATAGCGAAAAATGGCAGATGGAGCGATAATAACTGACATGATCCATGATAACATGATATTTTTAGTGATGTTTGTAAATTGTCTTTCTAAATGTTTCGTTAGCATGTTGCTAATATACTGTTAAATGTGGTTAAAGTTACCATTGTTTATTACTGTATTCACGGAGATAAGAGAGCCGTCGCTATTTTCATTTTTAAACACTTGCAGTCTGTATAATTCATAAACACAACTTCATTCTTTATAAATCTCTCCAACAGTGTGTAATGTTAGCTTTAGCCACGCAGCATAGCCTCAAACTCATTTAGAATCAAATGTAATACATCCAAATAAATACTATACTTACATGATCTGATGTATGCAAGCAGCATGCATGACGAACATCTTGTAAAGATCCATTTTGAGGGTTATATTAGCTGTGTGAACTGTTTTTATGCTGCTCAAGGCAAGCGCGATCTCCGGTGCGGGGGAGCGGGAGATTTAAAGGGACCGCAACCTATATATCGGTGCATAGTTAATGATGCCCCAAAATAGGCAGTTAAAAAAATGAATTAAAAAAAATCTATGGGGTATTTTGAGCTGAAACTTCACAGACACATTCAGGGAACACCTTAGACTTATATTACATCTTTTAAAAAGAAGTTCTAGGGCACCTTTAATAGTCAAGCATATTTACAGTAGAAACCTTGTAAGTGAACTATGAGGGCAAAAAAAAAAAAAAAAAAAAAACCTGAAACAAAATAATCATTCATTAATCGTAATCGAGGTAAAATGTTCAATTAATCAAGGTTTTGATTTTAGGTCATAATCGTCCAGCCCTAACTCCGATTGTATTCATCAGAAAGAACAAAGTCATATACACCTAGGATGGCTTGAGGGTGAGTAAAGCTTGGGCTAATTTTCATTTGAAAGTGAACTAATCCTTTAAATGCGATAACAGGGTTGACAGCATGGTGAGATGTACAGAGCCGATGACAGCGATCTCTAGATGTTTCCTCCACTGGTTCAGCATAAATTACTTACATTAATGACCCACGCCACACACCCAGACGACCTCTGAGCGTTTCTGTGCTTTTCATTAATCACAGTCTGTAATTACATGATTGAGACAACAGCCCCTCTGCGACCATTATCAGCAAGTCATAAAGATTCTCCCACAGGCCGCAGACCTGATACTGACTGACTGTCTTGCCGCATCACTGGAGGATTTTAACAATACAGTTCAGGAATCCTTTACATAATCAGAGCTCTGCAGGCCTATAACCTGAGATGACTTTAAGCCCACAGGAACATAAGACACTGGCTTTATAAGGCCTCTTGTCTCCAATAACTTACTGATCAAGATCCTTCCCCAATGAATGAAGATATTTTGTGCATCCAGCATCAAAATGCAAAAATCCCCAAACCACACCGCATTTCCTCATATTTTCAAATCACATTAATTTAGTGATAGACCGATATTTCTGCCACGCCAATTAACTGTCCTTGGATGTGAAAAAGATTTAAGAGCTCAGACAAAGTGGAACATCTTCAGTGATTCACTTAAATTTTGGTGGGGGGAAAAAATGTATGGCTTCTGAATAGAGCACACTTTTACAGTAATTATTTTGTCCTTTTGGAGCATGACAGAGCGAAAATTCATTGTATGGAAAGAGTTGTGTAAAGATTGTTAAAAAAAAAAGTTTCACAGAAAATAACTGCATACTACCATTGCTGAATCCGAAAGTGTACAGTAGGTACCACATTGGTTTTAAACTTATTTCATGACCACTCAAAAAAAATGTTATATATATGTTCTATATATGTGTAGTAGGAATGAAGTATGGACGTTGTCACATGGCGTATGTTATCAGTTGCGCCGCTTCACTGCCAGTAACAAATCCTCTCAAGTGGGACAGTAAGATGTCCAGTCGGCAAACTTCAGAATCTCCCTGGAAGTAGTAGTTCACCCGGCTACTTTTTACCTACTCTTTTATGAATACTATGGACATACATACTACTTGTTATAGTACACATCATACATACTACACATTATTGTTATCCAATTCTGTTGTACCGTTGTAGCCCCACCCACAGTTAAATCTCATTGGTCCAAATTCACGCTAAAATACAAATTGCTAGAAACAAGGGACAGTGTAAGTGCTTGAACTAGGTTTGTAAATTGTAATTTTTAGTTAAACTATTCCTTCACCAGACATGTTCTGTCCGAAAATATACCAACAGCTTTGTCAATGAATAATAATCAATGTCAAGAACGCTGTAAATATTGTGCAAAATAACTATTTCATTCCAGTATTTTTTTCTGTCATTAAAACTGTATTTAGCATATTAACTGTTCATCCCAGAACACCTCATTAAGTAAACTTTCAAGTAGGCCTATCGAGCTTATTACATATTAATTACAATGCAGTTACATGTAAACAATATTGAAATTAATGCCAGGACATTGAAGCATGAGGTGGGACAGCCTGCAGTGGGTCTGATGATGGGATAACAATATGATGATGATCATCAGTGTGCTGAATGGTTAACATAGGATAGGAAGGCATCACATACACCTGAACCATTCTATATAGCTATATAAGCAGGTATAGCTCTATTAATAGCTTTAAATCAACACTGAATATGACTATCAAACCTTTCAGGAGGCAAAACGACTATTTATTCAACCAATCCGGCTTATTAAACCACTAAAGCTTTTGTAAGCGTCAGCTAAAACACAAGGAGGCAAACGAGCACAAATGCATTATAATCATGAATATTCATGCAGACTGATACATTTTATCATTCACTTACATTCTCGGCGTCGCGCTCGTTCACGGTGGGCAATGGCGTTCTGGTCGACATCTTGTGTTTACAGGCCGCTCGCTCCAGCACCGGCGCTCGGTACAGCAGAGCAGCGGACCCGGGGTTAGGGAAGATAACGTGGAAGATACGAATATCCGATCGCCCTTCACACCGGCATGTCTCCTGGCCTTCAACCTACAATGCGGCGGCGGCTTTCCGGACTATAACATGCACATATCCAGGAGCGGCCCGCGTCAGCCGCGGGTGAGATAGAGACAGAGCGAGCGAGACGCTGCGGATGCGCGGACAGGACGAGTGTGTGTGTGCGTGTGTGTGTGCGCGCGTGTGTGGAGCTCAGGCTCCTGCATTGATCCACCCTGATAGAAACACACACACACACACACACACACACACACACACACAGACACGGAGGGGGAGGACGATAATAGCGCTCAGTGTTTCTGTCGTAAAATGATCAATACATATACAGCTATTTAGATGTTTATAGCGCGTATTTACTATAAATAATTAATTTTATAATATCACTTGCAGATGCTTTGTCACGACAGGCCCAATATTGCCAAATTATTTGGAGACTACGTAGTGTGTGGGAAAAGGGCATGAACATACACTGTTGCAATGTTCTTCACTGTCTCTTAAAAGAAGAAGCACACTATAATATGCTTGTCCACATTTGATCTACATCACCACCTAACGGCTTTAAAACAGTACTGCAAAAAAGTATAATGTTCGATATTGCACTAAAATGTAAGAATAACAAAAATAAATGTCTCGATCATGTTTCATTTAAATTATATGTTGTAAACACCTTAACTAGATTCTGAACAAAACATCCTCCACACCGCGAGAGGGAGCCATCAAATGAGTTTTAGAAGTGTGCAAAAATTTTAGTAGAAATAAAACCATAAAGATGCTGATTTGGGAATAGCATATTAGAATACTAATCTTAGTATTTCTGCCTTATAACAAAATAATATTAAAAAAAGGGAAAACATCTATATTATAATTAAAGGGTTAGTTCACCCAAAAATGATAATTCACCATAATAATGTACCAAATCTAACTCGTATAAATATTACAGTAGTATAGCAAAATACTATACATACATTTATAGGTAAAATAAAACTGTACCCATTTTGTGATTCGACACGCTGATTCATTATGCTCCAAAGCTTCCTGAAGCAGTGTTTTGAAATCGGCCATCACTAAATAAGTCATTATTTTGTTTTTTTTGGCGCACCAAAAATATTCTCGTCGCTTTATAATATTAATATTGAGCCACTGTACTCACATGAACTGATTTAAATATGTTTTTAATACCTTTATGGATCTTGAGAGAGGAAATGTCATTGCTCCCTATGCAGACCTCAAGGAGTCATCGGATTTCAACAAAAATATCTTAATTTGTGTTCCGAAGATTAACGAAGGTCTTATGGGTGTGAAATGGCATGAGGGTGAGTAATAAATGACAGAATTTTCATTTTTGGGTGAAGTAACCCTTTAAGTTTTAGCAATGTTTTGCAAACATTTATTATTTCGTCAGAATATATAGCTAATTTTGCAGGGCTGTGAAGAGAGCATAAAAGTGCAGCCTGATGATGGTGTAGTTATGGCATCTACCATGTCATCAGTGAAACGACTTCTCAAACAAGAACAAATGTAGGGGGGCTTGATTTTGTTCATGGGGAATTGATTGGATGGTTGTGGTTAGGTCGCTCTATATGATTGACGGGTTGCCTCGCCCTCATGCCATTAAACACGTCATCAGAGAAGAGAAGTTGCTGCAAGAGGGAGGGGATTATGAGGCACATGAATTTATAAAAAAATGCTCTCAAGACCACTGCCCTAACCAAGAAAGCTCAGCAGGGTCTCGATTTCCTTCAGAGAATGATAAACCAGTAATCCAGACGTACTACATTCGCCATGTTGTCATTATCATGTGACCTACCACCATCATTTGCGTCGTTTCACTGCCAATCACTGCCATGCCATTTTTAATGGGATAGTAAAGTGTCCATCGTATGCACACCTCAGATTCTCGCTGGAAGTAGTAGGTCATCTGGGTACTTTATGCATACTCTTTAATGAGTACTTTGAATTTGGACAGTTCTTTTCACATACTGTTTTTTGCCTACAATTGCTTTTTTTCCATGTTGAACATTCTTTAGTGTGTCATTTAAATAATTTCCACCCAAGGCATACGCAAAATAAAGGGTCGGCGCCTGGTTGAGTTAGTTAGTAGCTGAAACCAAGTGTGCCAGACATCTTCTTGAAAAGTGAAGCCAAAATGTTTCCATCGCCCCCAGGTGGCTGAATGCAGTATAGCTCATAAACCCCACCCTCTCCATGTAATCTAATGGGACATGAGACAAACTAAACAATCAAATTACACTTCAAATAAATTTTTTCAAAAGATGGTTTCTGTCATTTTAGGTAGTTTTTCCCTGCGTTCCATTCGGAAGGGCTCATCTCTATGCCCTAATCCCTTCAAAGGGTTTACCCTCCGGAGTGAGAGCTTTGAAGGGATGAAGGGGTAAAAAAAAAACTATTTTTTTGGAACACCCTTGTGCGTCATCTTAAAGGTGCCCTAGAATTCAATATTGAATTTATCTTGTCATAGTTGAATAACAAGAGTTCAGTACATGGAAATGACATACAGTGAGTCTCAAACTCCATTGTTTCCTCCTTCTTATATAAATCTAATTTGTTTAAAAGACCTCAGAAGAACAGGCAAATCTCAACATAACACCGACTGTTACGTAACAGTCGGGATCATTAATATGTACGCCCCCAATATTTGCATATGCCAGCCCATGATCAAGCCATTAGACAAGGACAGAACGTCTGGATGTGCACAACTGAATCATCAGACTAGGTAAGCAAGCAAGAACAATAGCGAAAAATGGCAGATGGAGCGATAATAACTGACATGATTCATGATATTTTTAGTGATATTTGTGAATTGTCTTTCTAAATGTTTCGTTAGCATGTTGCTAATGTACTGTTAAATGTGGTTAAAGTTACCATCGTTTCTTACTGTATTCATGGAGACAAGAGAGCTGTCGCTATTGCATAATATATGTATAATGCATAAACACATCTTCATTCTTTATAAATCTCTCCAACAGTGTGTAATGTTAGCTTTAGCCACGCAGCATAGCCTCAAACTCATTCAGAATCAAATGTAATACATCCAAATAAATACTATACTTACATGATCCGATGTATGCACGCAGCATGCATGACGAACATCTTGTAAAGATCCATTTTGAGGGTTATATTAGCTGTGTAAACTGTGTTTATGCTGTTCAAGGCAAGCGTGAGCTCCGGGGGAGGGGGAGCACGAGATTTAAAGGGGCCGCAACCTATATATCGGTGCATAGTTAATGATGCCCCAAAATAGGCAGTTAAAAAAATGAATTAAATCTCGTATTTTGAGCTGAAACTTCACAGACACATTCAGGGGACACCTTAGACTTATATTACATCTTTTAAAAAGAAGTTCTAGGGCACCTTTAATGAGACAATCAAGGAGTACTCTTTGTATCAAAAACATTTGAATGGACTGATGAAGGTAGCTGTTAAGTATTTTTGTTGAAGTAAAATGTCATTTTGACCATAATAATATACCAAATCTAATTCGTATAAATATTACAGTAGTATAGAAAAATACTATACATACATTTATAGGTAAAATCAAACTGTACCCATTCTGTGATGCCAAACAACTTCCCTGTGCAAAGGATCATGGGGGTCCGAAGTGTCCATCAGTTGTACCCTTCGAAATCCTTAATTCCGAAGGGCCCTTTGAAGTGGCCAGTTTTGAGCACTGTTTTGGAATGACCCTTCAATATGGTGGCCATGATTGTTTTCACAGTGCTCTTCGGAGGGCGATATATCCCGTTTGGAACATACCGTTTATCACACTGATGTAAGCTTAATTGTTAGTTTTTTTTAAATACGTTTAGTTTTAGTTATTTAATGCTATAAAATGTGTGACATCATGATTGACAGCATCTCTGAGGCACCAACAGACTTTTTTCGGGATCTTTGGGAGGAGATTGGAGCTTCAACTTGAATTTTTACATTTGTTGTACAGTAGTTCTCCTTTAAACCGTACTAACCAATTCTTCTGGAGTGTGGGCGTGGCCTTGTTCCTGCGGCTCACTACCGCGCAGACTCGGGCTCCAAGATGTCAGCGCCATATATGGACATATGTATACTTTTTTTTACACTTTTGTACAACGGAGGAGAATAAAGGTGTGTCGTCCATCTTTTTTACAGCCTATGGTTGAAACTCGCCGTTATGGTAAGGGGTGGGACATTTCCCAAACATGCTTGACCAATCACAACACACTGGCCCAGCCAACCAATTAGAGCACGCTATGCTTTTTGGAAGGAAGGGCTTCATAGAGACAAACAAAACAGAGCGTTACTGAGACTGGGAAGTGGTGATGGGAGGAACAAAGCTTTTCAAAGGTTCGAATCAATTGAACCAACTGCTCTCAGCTAGACAGGTCAAAAAGAGACTATTAACAACTATTATTCCTTTTGATTATACTAATGTCTCATTAAAACCTCTACAAATTTACAAAACTAATCGGAGATCAGGTAAAAACCATAGACAATTATTCAATGGTTCACCTCACCACTGGGGGGGATCTCAGTGAATCTGCATGATTCATAGATTCACAGAGATGCCTCCCCCCAGTGGTGAACCATTGAAATTTCGCAACATTTTGAAACAGTTATGACGAAACGAATCCTCGTTTACTGAAATCATGTGACTTTGGCAGTATGACACATGCTAACAAAACAAAAGATCTGTAAAGGTTTCGAAGCTTCATAAAGCAGTGTTTCGAAATCGTCCATCACTACTGGGAAGAGAGGAGCTGCAACAATGTGGGAAAAATATGGGAAGAATAATGTATTTGTTGAATATTCAAGCATGAAAACCTATTCTAGTAGAGCCCAAAAACAAATTCAAGACTTTGTAAAAGGCCCCCTTTAAATTTTAATTGTTACATTTGGTAAAAACAAAAAAACATTTACATAACATGAAATCAAGCTTTGTTAAAAGTGAAGTTTTATTGCAACAGCAGAGTATGCGACAGAAATCTTTGTTCACTTTTTTTTTTTCCCCAGAGTCAATACCACCTCTGGATTTTTATAGAAACTGATATGTAACGTGTGGGTAGCAATTACAAGATAAAACACTGAACTCTTACTAAGCAATAAAACACTATAAATGTTTATATATATATATATAAAAAAAAAACATTCAAGGCATTTCCAAGTCATAACATACAGCATACTAAAATCAAGACATCCTTCATTTTACAGGCACTTGAAATTTGATCTTAATGACAAAGTCATCTTATAAACATGGTTTTCTCAACAGTTGTTTCTGAGTACTTCTGAATAATATAAAAAGGCTTAACTCATCAACATCATAAAAAAGTCATATAAACAGTACCTTTCTGTACATTGAACAAACAGGACCTTTTAAATAAATTAAGAGGCTCCCGAGACAATCCTTCCAAAATAAAAAAATTGGTCAGTGCATGGTTTGGTATTACAAACGCACTATTTTACTACATTTCTTCGTTTTGAGTGTGCAAACTCAAACTGAGAAGTGATAGGGCAGCTTTTTGTACAAACCCCATTAAGAACCAAATGTTTGAGGAACCTTCTAAAACATTTTATTAAATAATATATATATATATATATATATATATATATATATATATATATATATATATATATATATATATATATATATATATATATATAAAAAAAGGAAGAGATGGTTGAAAATAAAACAAGTCTTTTTTTTTTTTCCTCGAGACAAGACACTTGAATCGGAATTTTTGGGGTGGACAGTTTTTACATCATGGCTTGAAGGACGATCCAATTCTCTCAAACTTTACTTTCAGAGGGTAGCTCACTGAGGGCGGTGGTGATGTCGCTGAAAGACAGTCTGTCTTTGGGGCTGGCGGCCCAACAGCGCACCATCAGCTTGAACACCCGAGATGGACACCCCTGAGGAGGAGACAACTTCAGCTTCCCTTCCTGCAGAGCTATAGAGACACAAATAAAGACAGTCAGAAACAAAACATAACCATAAGCCAATATGTAACCCATCTCACTTTTTTGTGAGGCTATCATGTACCTTCTAGAACTTTGTCATCAGATAGGTCAGCGTACGGCAGCTCCCCAAAGTTGAACACCTCCCACATGAGCACTCCAAATGACCACACATCCGTCTTGGTGGAGAAATCATCCTCAAAGACGGCTTCGGATGGGAGCCAACGCAGAGGAATCCAGGATTGGCGATAGTGGTAGTACTCACTGTGTGGAAACAGACATAAACGCAAAAGGAAAAAAACAATGACAACTTTGTCACCACAAGGGGGAGCAGTGTGCATGAAATAATATGAATATGACATGAATAATAATTACAGAAGGCTTTTTGCTCGTTTAATAAAACAAAGTTCTAAACGTTGCTCTGTTTGTATTTAATTATACCTGTTGTAGACGTCTTTGCTAAGACCCAGAGCAGACACTTTAATCTGTCGTTTGGAAGAGATGAGACAGTTGCGTGCAGCCAGGTCTCTGTGGACGAAGCGCTGATTGGATAGGTGTTCCATCCCTCGAGCGATCTGCAGACACACCGACACCTGCGAGCAAAAAGGCAGAGAGTGAGTGTGTTTTGTCCTGGTGTGTGTGCGTGTGCGTGTGCGTGTGTGTTTATATGAGAGACTACAGACAGTTAGTAATTACCTTTTGTTTGGTGCTGAGCGGCTGGACTTTGACTTTCTCATCTTTGCTCTTAGACACTCTCAGGTACTGCTTCAGATCACCCTGAAAATAACACACAGCAAAATGAAACAAGACCAGGGGAGACAAAAATAGACAGCTATAGACAGATATAGACACAAACAGATAGACAGACAGACAGACAGACAGACAGACAGACAGACAGACAGACAGACAGACAGACAGACAGACAGACAGACAGACAGACAGACAGACAGACAGACAGACAGACAGACAGACAGACAGACAGACAGACAGACAGACAGACAGACAGACAGACAGATAGATAGATAGATAGATAGATAGATAGATAGATAGATAGATAGATAGATAGATAGATAGATAGATAGATAGATAGATAGATAGATAGATAGATAGAAAATAGGACATACAGAGATATACAGATAGATAGATAGATAGATAGATAGATAGATAGATAGATAGATAGATAGATAGATAGATAGATAGATAGATAGATAGATAGATAGAAAGATAGATAGATAGGACAAAAATAGAGAAAAAAACAGACAAAAAATAGAGACAGACAGACAGACACACAGACAAAAAAGAGACAGATAGAGAGAGAAAAAAAGAGACAGACAGACAGACACATAAAGAGACATATAGACAGACAGATGAAAAATAGAGACAGAAAGACAGACAAATAGACAAAAATAGACAGACGGACAGACAAAAAACAGAGACACAGACAGATAGATAGACGAGACAAAATAGACAAAGACAAAAAATAGATTAAAATACAGACAGATAGACAAAAAATAGAGACAGACAAAAAACAGACAGACAGACAAACAGACAAAAAATAGAGACAGACATACAGATAGACAAACAAAAAATAGACAGACAGACAAAAAATAGACAGATAGACAGACAGACAAAAAATAGACAGATAGACAGACAAAAAAAAAATAGACAGACAGACAGACAAATAGACAAAAAATAGAGACAGATAGATACATAGACAGACAAAAAAATAGACAGATAGACAGACAAAAAATAGAGACAGACACAGACAGACAAAAAATAGACAGACAAAAAATAGACAGACAGACAGACAAATAGACAAAAAATAGACAGACAAATAGACAGATAGACAGACAGACAAAAAATAGAGATATACAACAAATAGAGACAGACAGACAGACAGACAAAAATAGAGACAGACAAAAAACAGACAGACAGACAAACAGACAAAAAATAGAGACAGACATACAGATAGACAAACAAAAAATAGACAGACAGACAAAAAATAGACAGATAGACAGACAGACAAAAAATAGACAGATAGACAGACAAAAAAAAAATAGACAGACAGACAGACAAATAGACAAAAAATAGAGACAGATAGATACATAGACAGACAAAAAAATAGACAGATAGACAGACAAAAAATAGAGACAGACACAGACAGACAAAAAATAGACAGACAAAAAATAGACAGACAGACAGACAAATAGACAAAAAATAGACAGACAAATAGACAGATAGACAGACAGACAAAAAATAGAGATAGACAACAAATAGAGACAGACAGACAGACAGACAGACAGACAGACAAAAATAGAGACAGACAAAAAACAGACAGACAGACAAATAGACAAAAAATAGAGACAGACAGATACATAGACAGAGACAGATAAAACAATAGACAGACAAAAAATAGAGACAGACAGACAAATAGACAAAAAACAGACAGACAAAAAATAGAGATAGACAACAAATAGAGACAGACAGACAGACAGACAAAAATAGAGACAGACAGACAAATAGACAAAAAATAGAGACACACAGACAGACAAAAATAGAGACAGACAGACAGATAGACAGATAAAAAATAGACAGACAAAAAATAGAGACAAGAAATAGAGACAGACAGACAAATATACAAAAATTGACAGACAGATGGACAGACAAAAGACAGACAGATAGATAGTGTAACAATGACAGACAGACAGGTAGGTTGGATGGATATAGTGATGAAGGGATGAAGTGTAAAGGCAAAGACAAATAGACAGAAATTAAGTAATGAGCTCATGTTACCATGTCACTGTACTCCAGGATCATGTAGTGCGGCTCCACTTCTCTGCAGATGCCCAGCAGACGAGCGATGTTAGCGTGGCTGAGCTTAGCAAACATGTCACATTCGCGACGGAAATCCATCTGCATTTGCTCGTCACGTGCTTGTAGACTCTTTACCAGCACAACGGTCTCCTCCTCGTCTTCACTGGCCTTTGCTTTAGCCAGCAGCACTTCACCAAACTCTCCTTTACCTACATGAGGAGAAAATGTAGATTGAATCCTTTTCTGCAAAAAAGGCACGTGACCACAATGCATACCGTAGGGTAAATGCAAATGTGCCCTAGTTTGGCTAAACACGTGTGATCTGACATTCAAGATGTAGGTCTTTGGTTTGGGAATTGTTTATTATTTTACCCAGTGTCGTGATGGTGTGCAGGTTGTTTCGGGGGAAATGGAGCTTGTCATGACTGCTGTGGCGTTTGTTGTTTCCGGTGGCAGCCATGTTGGTAAGCGCCACCTCCTCCTGGATCTCTGCTGTGGTGTGGCCATTTTGTTGTACGTCCCCTATGGGTTGATCAGAGAACTGTATCAGAGAACTGAATGTATTTAGTCATATAATTGCATGCTAACAAAAGGTAACACCACACACCGTTGAGACATTCCACCTCTTGCTCATCTCCATCCTGTCCCTTTTGGAGTCTCTTAGCATTGCGTCTCTGCTTGCAGTAAAACATGAGACCCAGCACGATGATGATGTAAGCGACTGCCGCCCCCACCGACAGACCAATAGTCTGAATCATTTTGTAAGGGGTCTTTTCATCATCTGCTAATGAGTGCTGCACTGGTTTTTCTGTAGATAACCACACACACACACACACACACACACACACACACACACACACACACACACACACACACACACACACACACACACACACACACACACACACACACACACACACACACACACACACACACACACACACACACACACACACACACACACACAAAACACATACATTAAACACCAGGTTTTTAGATAGAGAAGCAGTTTCATTCCGGAATCCCTTTTGATCGCAACTTAAATAGTCTCTTTATAGGAATCAAGTGACACACTGGCATGAACATTCAATTATGATCTAACAGTCCTGAACTCTCACAAAAACACACAAAAAACAATTTCATGTGCCTCTCCTTTCTCTGAAGTCACCACCGCCACTAGACTTAAAGCATTTGTAATTCAACTTAATCTGGAAATTGAGTTGGTACGTCGGAGACCAAAATGAGTTAAGTGTGAACTTTCAAAGTGCCTGTCCATTTGAAACTTTTTTCAGTATTTATCAAGTTTCAAAGAAGCATAGAGTGCTAAACTTGGTTAAATACGAAAAAAAAGGAGGGGACGGGGGGGAATGGTTTGGGGGAGACCGCAGAACAAGAATTCTAACTGGTTTTTAAAGGATTAGAGCAAATATAACCGTTATTTGGCATGTTTAACTAGCAGGACATGGTCCCATAGAGTGCTGCAGTGATGACGTGTTTTTGTCTATTTGTATTTGGAATACTGCATAAAATAATACAAATCGCCAAAAATAAAAAGTCAAAGTTGGACCAAAAATGAACTACACCACATCACATCATTTCAACGTCACCACCATTAAGCTTGAGACAACTCTTTCAGTCTTTACTTAAAAACATTTTTCCTGAAAATTTGAGTTTGAATAGTTTGCAAGAGCGCGACTAGTAGCCGAAATCCCAGTCATTTCAATAATTGTCTTACTCACGGATTTTGCAACTAGTTCTAGTTGGTCACACAGATTTGCCCAGTAGAAAGCTGTTTGATTTTAAAGTGACTTCTGTGTGAGCTGTGCTTCATACACTACACTATTAACAATAGACAACAGACCTTTTTTGTCCATGAAAATTTGCTAAATGACTGCACTTTATATTCTGTTTGGTATCTCCACAGTCAAATTTGCTGGAGTGTTACAGAAAAACAGATTGAAATAACCAAGATTTTTAAATAAGATTTAACCACTGAGTTTACTGAACAAGTTCCAAAAAGTACATTTTTGACAAAATTCAAAACGGTAGACAATTTGGCCGACCTTGAAAGTTGGCATTCAAGATCATTTAATTCAGTTATGAGTGTAACATATCAAACATTCAAGCATATAATTTTGTGGGATTTTTGGTAATGTGGCCCTGTTCTGGAACTACTTGGGTAACTTAAAAACAGCTTTTAATTACTTTTGACAAGGATAGCCTCAACATAATCTGAAGTTTATATGGGGAATATCCAAAGAATGCCATAGAAGTTTGAAAAGTAGGGTTAAAATATAGGGTTTGCATTTTTCACATATTAAAGAAACCGAATTTAATTATGAAAAAAAAAAGCATTTTATTCATAAGGAATTGAGTGAATAATGTGAATGAAGTGGGTGTTATATACCAAAATATAACCAGGTGGTTAGATGAAAGGGGTTGAAGAATAAGTGCTTGGTGATGTTGGAAAAATTTGTCCAAGCAAATCATTGCATTTTGATAAAAATACAAACATTCTATTTCTATTTCTTTGGATTAACACAAACTGATGAATAGTTCACAACAAGACTTTTAAAAATGTGCATTAAGGTCCAGATTTACTAACAGCTCAAATCCAGTCAATTTACTGGTATTTGCGCCATTATTTAACGCAGAAAAAGAGCTAGTCTTAACCCATTTTGTGACATGGCTGCAATTGTTGCTGCTAGGAGGAGACACTGCAGAGAAGAGCGTGTGGTAGAAGTGAGAAAATATATTAGAGCAGTGCAAATTAGCTGATGCTCATCAGGGGCGGGTCGATCAATATATAGATATATGTTGATCGACCCGCCTCTGATGAGCATCAGCTCTGCTTATTTGCAACCCAACGCTAATTTGCACTGCTCTTGTTAGATTGCGTTGGTCATGATTTGACTGCGTCTGTGTTCTTTAATTTGCGTGTCAGCAGTAGATCCATGTGCAAAACTTGCCACTCCCATCGGTGCATTTGTGGAACTGTGCTCTCACGCTAATTTGCCCCATTTAGTAAATCTGGCCCTAAATGCACATGTAAATTAAAACAGTTGGTGATGCCAGAGGGTTTGAAATAAACCTCAAATTTGGCATGACAGGTGTTGAGACCCTGTGCCAAATTTTAAAACCATTCCAACTTTAGGAACTGCAATGGACACTCATCTAGAAAATAACCAAACAAACAGATTTGATGGCTCATAATTGGTTCATAATTATTGAAGAATGTGGAGGGTGTCGGACTCACCCACAACGTAGAGCTCTGCCGAAGTGTGTGCAATGTTACAGCTGTTTCCTGCAATGCAAGTGTAGCTTCCCGTATCCTCTGTGCTGACATCATGAATGACCAGAGAGCCATTGGGCATCTTCTGGAATCTGAATTGTGTGATCAAGAAGATTCATAGTAATCAAGAAGATTCAGTGGCTTAAGAAATTTTCAAATTCGTCAAATCTGACATATTCAAATGATCCTGCTTAAGTTTGAACTCAGGAAAGACAAAATTTTGACAATGTTTGTGATTTACCTGCTCTTGTCTGCCTCCAGAAACTTGTCTTTTTTCTTCCACTGGATAAAGGGAGGAGGGTCTCCAGTGGCCTGACAGTGAAGTACTGCAGTGTGCCCCTGATATACTGTGGTATTCTCTGGCTTGAGCTTAAATGCCACATAAACTAATGAATGCGAAAGGAGTTAGAGCAAATGGAAACAAAAAGGAGATAAAAACATGGAGGTCAAGGGATGTTTTCAAGGAAAAAAGAAATACATTAATTAGTTCATTTCAACATCAGAGCTGGCTGTGGTTTATATAAGTCATGTGAACCCAAGCTTCCATCCTCTGTACCTGCGACTGTGAGCTGGACGACGGCTCTGATCTCTCCCTGCTGATCATTGGAGGCCAGGCAAGTGTAGTTGCCCGCGTCGGCCCTTGTGACTGTAGTGAAGTGCAGTGTGCCCCTCTGCTGCTCCACCCACACTGAGATATCACTGCCATCTGCAAGGGGTGCCAGAGACACAGACACATCTAAATCAGAATCAACTTTTTCATCACCAGTTGTTTTCAATTTCAAGGATGCACAATTTCTTAGATTCAAGTCAACTGTCACTATATTTATATGACAAATACATAAAGCTGACTGAATGCCGAGAAAAGGATTTCTTGCTGCTAAATCAGATATGATTTAAGTTTCAGCTTCAGATGAAAATAATCACTGGACCTGCAAAAGTTTGCTAAAAAGTTACTCTTTAAGAGATTAAAAAAAGTTCTTTTTAAAAGGTTATTTGGAGTTTACATGCACATAAACTAAACATATAGTTTAGCCTTGAGATTAAGGTTGTGTAACAAATACATTGGCTTCATGTGGCTTATAGTTAATGTGATGAACTGCATTTGTGGTTACGCTATGAACATGTTTCACCCAATTGTTACGAATCACAAAGTGTCAGAATTGTTTAAATAATTTTAGTTTTTTTAAATGTTCAGCTTAAAAATCATGACTTGTTTGACAGAATTTGTTTTGGATCGTCTGTATATAAATATTAGGATATTAAAGGGTTAGTTAATTCATTACTCACCCTCATGTCATTCCAAACCCGTAAGACCTTTGTTCATCTTCGGAACACAAATTAACATCTTTTTGATGAAATCCAAATCTCCCATAAAAAGCAACAAAATGACCACATTCAATGTCCAAAGAAGTAGTAAAGGCATTATTAAAATAGTCAACGTGACAACAGTAGTTCAAACTTAATCTTATGAAGCGACGAGAATACTTTTTGTGTGCAAAAACAAGAGGAAAAAGAGGAAAAATGGTTGAATAAAGTCGTTATTTTTGTTTTGTTTTGGTGCACAAAAAGTATTCTCATCACTTCATAACATTAAGTTTGAACCACTGTAGTCACGTTGACTATTTTAACCATGTCTTTACTACAACTCTGGACCTTGAATATGTTCATTTTCGTTGCTTTTTTTTAATTAAAAAACCTCTTGGATTTCATCACATATATGTTAATTTGTGTTCCCAAGAGGATCAAAAGTCTTACGGGTTTGGAATGACATGAAGCGAGCAATTAATGACAGATATTTAATTTTTGGGTGAACTAACCCTTAAAGGTTTAGGTTTTATTTCACATTAGGTTTTATTTCACATTAATTTTGGCAGCTGTTGGGGTAACATTTCACAACGGTAGTAAAGTATGCAACTTTACTTCTCTGCAGACCTGTTCTGATCCAGCGGATGGTGGGAATCTGCCGGCCCTTGGCAGAACACTGCAGATTTCCTTCCTTATTGAGCTCCAGGCACTGGTAGGCCTGTGGTGTCGGTGTGAACTTCAGACGCTCTGAAACAGATATCGTAACAGCAAACACTTGGTGAGAAGTGCTCTGCAAAGCACAGCCCCCAGTGGCTTTTATATAGAGGCATAATATCAGCCGCCATGACATCCAGACAAATGGCATCAACCCACTACAAAACAACCAACAGCACATAACAAATGTTCCTTACCGAGCACATAGACCCGCGCCTGAGCATTAAGTTTTCCCGCCTCCGTTCTGCTCTCACAGCTGTACAGATGGCCATCATACACCTCCACGTTATTTATACGCAAAGTTCCATTGGAGAAGAGCTTGAAGCGAATGTCCTTTCCAAAACACAACGAGAGTGTGTGTGTGTTTAGCGCATTCAAATAAAAACACTACATGATGACTGCATTTTTGTGCTGTTGAAAATCCTTTACCTAATTTGGTGTTTCCAGTCAAAAATGACCGGCCTATGAAAAATTGCTTTCATTGTGTCATGTTATTGCCAAACAATGGATTCAATTTGTTTAAACTCAAGGTCAAGGTCAAAATGGCGGACAGGACGTTTGGCCGACTATGGCAAAATTAAGTACTCAGCATGACCCAAGGAATCTATTAAGACCAGTTTCGATAAAACAGGCAAAACTAATAAAAAGCTATTTGCATTTTTGAAATGTCATTATAATTTTTACCACAAAGTGGCACCGTTTCAAAAAATTGAGTACCTTCGGGGCATGATGCCAACCACACTTACCGAGTTTCGTAACAATTCGCCAATGCGTTCGTAAAACATAGCATTTGACGACAATAATTCTAAATGGCAGATGCCCAAAATGGGCGATATGATATTTTTCACATCTCCTTACCTCTAGGTGGCACTATGCCAAAACTGTGCAGGTATCTTCAGGTCATGGCTGTCATAACACACAAGTTTGGTCTGAATACGATAAAGCACTGTGCTCTTTGTCAAATTTGTTTGTGCATTATTCGAGAATGGTTCAACTAATCAACTTGATTAGTCCATCATTTTTGTGGGCATGGTCTGAAGATGACCTGGTTACAATAGGTAGGTGCCTATGCACCTTCAGTGCTTCGCCCCCAATACAAAGCCTGTCCTAGTTCACAAAAAGACTGAATCCAGTAATTGGTAATAACATAGAATAATGACAGATTCATAAGCAATTTTTTGTAGGCCAGTCATTTTTGACCAGGAACATCACAAATGTAACAAGAAGTAAACCCCCCCCACAAAGACAAAAATGGTCAAAAATTGTTATACCCTGTGTAACCAAAGTCAGTAAGTTTTAGTCCAATGCGATAACATTTCAGGAAAAAGAAAATCCTCTCCAGGCCAATACCCATGACACGACATGAGGTTTAATATTTGCTGTGCAGCAGAGTATCATCTTTCCCAAGTAGAAAAAAAAACACCACATCTTCCTTTTCAGAGACATCAAAAGGATTCACTGGCCTCAGGACACTGTTATGGATTGCATTACAAATATGATAGCAGCATGACATCACTGTCCCACTCACCTCTGCCGTGATTGGCTGCATGTTCCGATACCACGTGACCTCGGGTTCAGGTGTGGCACGTGTATGGCAGTGCAGGTACCCGGCGCGCCCCTCCTCCAGCTGACTGTCCACGGGTTTCTGGATCCACTCCGGTTTGGCTGTACATGCAAAGCAGATGTTCAGGATCATGGACAAGAGTTTAAACATCATCACGTCACAGTATTTCAGCAGTAATCTGGTAAAGGAATATTCCATTTTTTTCTTCTTGGAACAAAAATAAGATGAAACTGCTCTACACTGAACTGCACAGCAAATGTGACTGACTGGATAGTGCAGAACAAGTTTGTTTACTTGCACCCAATGGAAAGTGCGGTGCAGACTATAATGATAACATTTTAAAAATCATTCTAAATTTAAATTTAAACGTGTAGCAGAGTCCACACCACAATGATATAGTTGGAATTAGTTTCAGATAAAATTTTTAAAGTGATGAACGATAAAAAAAATTGACAGCCAATCAAACTGCAGCACACGCTTATAATAAACAGAACGATTGGCTTGGATGCTAATATAGTTATTATTATAGTTATCATTCATGGTGTAAACGGTCTTTAGTCTGCTCAGACAGATGCAATAAAAATCACTTACCAACCTGTCTGAATAAACTTATATCCAATCATTCAAGTCCACTAAAAAAGGTAAATCTGGTTACTTCAGCTGACGAGTCTCTAAGGGAAGTTTTTCAAATGAGAATAGTAATTTATTTAAAGTCCTGAAAGGTCCTATTGTGTCACGCTAACAGACTTTCTTGTCTTGGTGTCGAAAATCACCAACAGGACTTTATTTCATAAGGTAGTATTGGTCATAGTGAAGAAAATTTGTTGGAATGTGAGATATTCAGTAGAGGACAGTAAGGCCCAAAAAAATATGCTTCTGAAATGCGCAAATTAAATTCTTCAAGCAACACAAGCTCATTTTTTTGCCATGTTGCGTGCTGAAATGTGTCAGGTGTGTGTTGCAGGCCGTGTTTACCACCTGGTATTAAGATGCATTTTGGTCAACCAGATCACAAGCAGACGAGGGAGACACATTCCCATTTATACCTGATCTTTCAATCCATTTCTTTTGTCCACTTTCAACCACTTCTGTCCTGATTTCTTTGAGGGGAGGGTCTATGGGCGCTTAAATGTATGGATTTTTTCAGATCTTTTGAATCTAATGGACAAAATATGCTTGCGCAATTTAATTATGAACATGACCAGAGATGATGGAAAAACATACGGAGAGCATCGGCTTTCGTTTTGGCTCTTTCAGCCGCAAGATCACGCCGAATGCTGTGAGTGCGTGTAAGAAACCAGGAACGGGGAGAGAAGTCAATGCGTGTCTGAATCATACCTGAATATAACAAAAGGGGAAATGAAACTTGAAGGTGATGATACATGGGGCAACTTGGTATGTTTTTTGTCTTCAAACCAAATTTGAGTCTTCAGCCAAAAGTTTAAATCCTGTCTAGCTAGTGTGCTTCCCATAATGTTTACGCATTAGGTCAGTAGTTGGAGAGTAGGCAGCCTTTTTTGAACACATTAGACCAAATGAAAACACGAAACTACTCCTTGAAAGCAATCAAAGACATTTTCGACTACCTCTGAAAGTGGTCAAAAGTGGACAAGCTCAAAATGTTTTAGACCTTTTCACACCTGTATTTAGCGTCATACATTTGTGTTCCGATCGACCAAAACGAATCTTAATATCAGGTGTAAACAGGGGCCTTAGTGTTGTATTAGCACATGCATTCCTTTCAGGTCAACAACTTTAATAGCACAGCATCAGTTTAAAGAGACAAAACAGACATTTGAAAGAAACTCTGTCACCACCTTGCGTACACTAACAGAAGAACGCAGTTTAAATTATGTACCACGGGACATGCACTTCACATCCGACTTACTGGCCACAGTGACCGTCAATTCGTGTTTCCTCTGTCCAGCCTTGTTTTGTGCAAAACACGTGTAGGTTCCTGAGTCTTCGCCACGAGTGGGACTGAAAATCAGGTTCAGTCCATCCTGGTGTACTCTGCCCTCAGCTGGAACTCGCTGTCCCGCATATTCCCACCAAACCTCTGGCTCCGGGTGCCCATGGGGCGGTCGACATGTCACCCGCTCCAAAGAGTCTGCGGTAAACACCTTTGACTGTTTAGGCACCATGTCCTCGATTTCTGAGTGGAAACGGTGACAAGAAACAGGTTAGATGGAGAAGTTTGAGAGCAAAACATGGACTCTAAACAGCCCCCTATTCAGTGAAAACAATGACATCTGAGCTGTGTAAGCCGCTCAGTCCTGTAAAAGCACTCAAGCAGGTGCTGGAAACAGAAAGGGATTAGATTAGCTTCATCACTGAAGCCGCAGTTAATCGCACTGAAGATTTACTGCATCAGGATCCCAGAGTTCACCAGTATGTGAGGGCTACTAGAACCACAACAGGCCTCTATACTGTACATATATGAGACACAACAGGATTATTATTAGGTTCAAATCATAAGGAATTTATCAATTCTGGGTCCAATTCCATCAATTCATCTATATTCTGGTGGACTCCTACTTTTTGTATTCATATTGATTCCAATAGGTTTTTAAAAACTTTAATACCACTGAAGACAAGTTTAAATTTGAATTAATAATTCATAAACGCCAATACGTTTTTGTCATATAAAGAAGATCAAACTAGTCACACAGGTATTCAGGGGTCCTCTCTATGATATCTCTTCCTGTTGTTTTTGTTTCTTGATGTTAACACAACATTGATTTGGCGGAAAAATATTACATAGTGAAGCTTTTTTTCAAATTTCATTCATTTAATCAGTTATAACCCAGACATTTTTGAAAATCAAAATGAATTTTAATTCAGCAATTAAAAATATACGTCAAAAATAATTAAGTCATCATATTTATTAATTTGTTTTTGAATAAATTATGACAATAATAACAATGGCATGTCATTTAAAATCCTTTAATTAACAAAGGACAATCCCTCTGATATGTCAAGCTACTACAGAAATTTGATTGTATGGGCTGAAGAGGCCTGTACACTACATCACTTGCATGTCTAACTGCACATGAACTGGTCTGAGCTTGTTACCTGCAAGTCGCAGCGAGGCCTCGAGCGAGACAGGAGGGCCACGGGGTCCTCGTGCCTCACATTTATACAGGCCTGTGTTTCGCTGCTTCACCTGAGTGATGAAGAGGGATCCATTGCTCAGAATAAAGACACTGTAGGAAAAACAGAGGAAAATGGTGAAATGCACTCATACATTCATTACGGCCATATTTTTAGCTATTTCAGGTATCCAAGACCAAGTCCTATCTATTTGAATGGTGGAAATCCTGAAATCTCAAAAACTACTCACAATTAAATAACATATTTCAAATCTGCAGCAAAATCTGACATGAACTGTCCCATAAATGTTGTTTCTTATGCTCAAATAGCATTAAAAAAAGCTTATTTTTCAGGATAGACGAGCCTTGCCTGGCAAGGCCAGACTGATATATCTTCTACAAGATATATCATTCTGGTCAGTCCGCCCTCCGTCGCGATTCGAGTCAACTCCAAACCGTACCGTGCAATCAGATTCGTTTATTTCAGTGACGCAAACAGCGTCACTCTAGTGCGGCGAAAGTCCCTTCAATATATCATCAAAGATTACGCACTGGAGACCCGAGAGTTTGTTCTATTCAGCCGTAAATTCAGTTTTAAATGACCAAAAACACATTAATTATTTACTTTTCGCTGTTGACTCTCGTCACTTTGCTAACGTCATATCCGCCCTTCTCTGATTGGTTTACTCCGCTTCCTGTTTGCTCGGATTTGCTCCGCCCTAGAAATCGAATTGATTCAATGGCCGACCAGACTCATCCGTTGGTACAGTGGTGAGGCTGGATTTTCCAGGCAAAGACGAGCCTATGCGCATATGCAGTCCTATGTGTGAGTCTCAGGTTTCTGTGGGTACCAGAGCCTCTAATGGAGGCTGCAGCGATGCAATGACTTTATCAATCAGCAATTGGCTCGTTTACTTATAAGGCGGGACGTATTCCGTCATATTGCGCATTGCAGTTTCTCCCATTCATAACTAATAGGTGTGAACCATCTTTCTATATCTATAGTCTTTGATTATACTCATCATCAACAAGATTTCTTTAGAGTGGCTGACAAATGCTATAATGGGTGGTGTATTTATTTTCAGACAATTTGTGAGCTAATCTGCAGTGTTAAGAATTCATAAATTAATTTGTTACTGAAAGGCATTTAATTCATTCCCTATTAATCAATTAGATCAGATTTTTACTTCCAGAATCCAACTGTTCTAATTGAGTACACAATTCAAACAGTTCACATGTTTCTAAAGTTGCATGAATTTTAAGAACATATAACTTTTTCAAACTTTATAAAATAGTACAAAACATTCTTGTAATTTCACACAAACTGAATTAAAATATAGTACCGGCTCTTGTTGGCCACCAGCTCATTCTCATGGTACCACTCAACTGTAGGCAGAGGTTCGGCCGTGAACTGACAGTGGAAAACTGCTTCCTCATTCTTCAGGACTACCAAATCTTCTGGCTTCACCACCGGTTGAGGGAAACTTTTATCTACAGCGAGAAATCAATGCCATTCATTATGTAATGGAAACATAAAATTTAAAATGATAGATTCTCAAGAAACAAAAAAATTCTGTGGTTCATTTACTCATCCAAAACACAATGAGAAACACACATACCTATGATGTTGAGAGTGAAGTTGTCATTGCTGCACACTTGGCCCGCTGCGTTTTTAGCACAGCAGTAGTAGAGTCCGTTGTCGTCAGGACTGGCATTCGGCAGCGTAAGGGTTCTGTCTTTGTTGTTTATTTTGTAGCTCTTCTCTTTTAATAATGTTCCATCTCTGAACCACTGATTGGTTGGCCTGTATATTCAGACAGGAGCAGGGTTATTTATAGCTGAGAAAACTTCACGAGAAATTACTCTAGATAAGGGGTAGCCAACCCTGCTCTTGGAGAGCTACCAACCTGCACAGTTTAACTTAGAACTGGGCAACTCTAGCCCTCATGGTCCACTTTCCTGCAGAGTTTAGTTTCAACCCTGATCAAACTCACCTGCCTGAAATGTTCTAGTCATCCTGAAGATCTCAGTTGGCTTGGGCTATGTTCACACAGTCAGTCCAAATCCAATTATTTGTGAATCCAATTGGAATCAGAACTAAATGATTGACTGTCCACTAGGGCTGCACGATTAATCGCATGCTATTCTCACGCGCATTTCGTCAGTAAAGCCGGTTCCCTGATTACCGCTAAATCGCCATCACCTGTTTTTAAACAGAGCGCCTTTTAATAGACGGAGCCGTAGTTCACGGACAAGCCACGCAATATCGCGTTCATTATCGCAGGCGATTCATCTGCGATATGAACGCGATATTGCGTGGCTTTTCAGTGACCTACGGCTCTGTCTATTAAATGCCGCTTCATTTGAAAGCAGGTGATGGCGATTTAGCGGTAATCAGGGAACCGGCTTTACTGACGAAATGCGCGTGAGAATAGCATGCGATTAATCGTGCAGCCCTACTGTCCACAAAGTGTATCACTGTGTGTCCAGTGGAGCTTGTTCGTTTTTCAGAATATCTGCATTGTTTTCTATAGCAATGGCGTTGCATTGGTAGGTTTCTGCTTGTCTGAAACAAGTTTCTGCAGCGATTTTCAGCACGTTTCCTATAACAATGTCTGACATGTTTACATTTTACTTGGCATGAGAATGTGACATAAACCATGTGAAATCTGATTAGAGTGGTCAGACTGAAAAGGATTTCCAAAATAAGATTTGAAAAGGATTTCAAACCACATATGAACATAGCTCAAAACAGATTTGTAAAAAAAAAGCATTCACATTTCATATGATTTTTTTTTGCCGTTCACACATGCTAAATACAATTGGATTCCAATTGGATATGCACAAAAATAGGATTTGAACTGTTAGGTGTGTTTGATTAGGATTGGAGATAAACTCTCCTGATCTCGAGGGCCAGAGTTGCTCAGCACTCATTTAGCTCCAGCCTTAAAGGTGACCTATTATGTCCCTTTTTACAAGATAATATAAGTCTATGATGTCCCCAGATGTGTCTGAAGTATCAGCTCAAAATACCCCACAGATAATTTATTATAGCATGTCCAATTTGCCCCTATTTGTTTGAGAGCAAAAACATGCTGTTGTTGTGTGTGTCTCTTTAAATGCAAATGGACTGCTGCTCCCGGCCCCCTTTCCAGAAGATGGTGGAGCCTTTAGAGTTCATGCTTTAGATACTCCAGCATACTCACGCAGCAAAATAAATGTCAGTAGCAGTGTTCAGCCTTGTATGTTCGAACCAGAATTTGATGGAGAGACTCAGGAAGAAGTTACAACTTTTAGAATGCAACAGGATGTTTCTAAAAGGTTAGTTGATGAATTTCTGTAGTTGTTGTGGTGTTAACTTCATTCAACTTATCGATTAGCATGTTTCGTGATGATCATCTATAAATTGCTCATGTGGGAACTGTAATAGGATGCCTACAGAGCCAGAGAACATATACTGAATGGAGATAAAACTGGTATCGCTTTGTGTAATTATGGTTATAATTTATATAATTTTTCTTTTATGCCTAGGATATTTGCCTTGTGCATTTGGTCTGGTATCTCTGAATACAGTCGGGAACAATGGTAACTTTAGCTACATTAGCCGTACAGCATGCTAACAAGCACATTCAGAAATATTCAGAAAATGTTTACAAAATACGATGTGTTCTGGATATGAAGTTGGATCACGAACTGTTGGCACGAACACTTGTGCTCTCAACTGTGTGCTAAACAGAGAGGGGCGCAGAAAATGAAGTATATCCGGACATTTACAATGAGAACATAATGAGTTCCTGCTCTGCATTATGAACTGCAGAACTCAATGACATGCGAATTTGAGCTTGTGTAGCTAAATACACTCTCTTCGACAGCATGTTTCTGATCTAAGGCTAGGAATCAGACATGCAATTGCTCACCTTGGGTGTCCATCTATGTTGCACCGTAGTACCACTTGTGAGGAGCTCGCAATCTCTGCCACTGATTCTGGACTCTTCAGACTCACCGCACCACTTTCCAACCCTGTAAGAAAGATATGTTAAAAACTAACAGCTTGATGATCAAGAGATGGCTGAGATGGCCTCTGCAGTCATTATCAAAAACAAACTCCCCCATTCACACCATCTGGTCATGCTTTGCACCCGCTGCAAAAACAGGCCTCTCCATTCAGTTGACCTTACTTGTTATCTGACACAAGTGGCCGGACGCTGCATTTCAACCAATTAATCTTGGCATTGGACATAAAGGGGCGCTTTGTCTGGCTTCCACTTGCTGGCTCAAAATAACCTTCTCTCACGCGGGCGTTGTTTAGCTTGCTGCAGTCGCAAAGGGGGTGAAGTGGCTTGGCTAGGAAGGGCCAATGGTTCACATGTTTTTTTACACGCCAGGAAAAGCATTTCCAAGAGGCAGCAAACACATGGAGTTTAACTAACTTGTTAACACTCGGGAAGAAAGGATATTTTGAGCAAAGCATGGGCATTACACTCACATTTGATATTGAAGGAGGCCTCGCCGGTACGTTCTTCTTCACCAGTGGTGTTCTTTGAGGCAAAACACTGGAAGTTTCCCGAGTCCAATGTTCTGTCAATGGCAGTGAATTTCAGGTTGCCCCCTTCCAGAAATCGTCGCTCCGAGTTGGTGACAGTCTCGCCGTTGTGCATCCAGGTGTAGATGACACCTTGAAGGTCGTTTACTTCACACCGCAGCATGGCACTGCGCCCGTGCAGAGCATCCTGGGATTTGGGCTCCTTGGTGAAATAGAAAGAGGCAGCCTGCACAAGGATCACTATGAAGAGAAGCAAACAAATCACAGGAATGAACAAAGATAACAGTACTGAGCCAAAAGAACTAATCTAGTAGATCAGTCTCAACGCTTACAGGTCCAGACGGACAACTTGTGATGTTGATTAGAAAGATGCTGAAACGCAGGTGAAAGAATGTAGCTTCGAGAAAAAGCAGAACACCCCCTCACCCTCCCTCAGACTCTCAATTTGTTCTTTGTTTTCATCCAGCTGGAACTTCAAGGCCAGAAGCCCAGGTGTGCTTTAGACAGACAAGCCCAGCTGGGGTAGATGAGTCAAGCACTGGACCTTTTTAATTGCTGACCATTCTCTCCGACCCAAACGATAATCTTAAGCATTATGTATTTGAGTAAAACCATTGGCACTGGCCTCGTTTCTCATTTCCTGTGGATTGTACACTACTAAAAGACATTTTGAAGAATAATGAACTGTCATGAACTGTACGCACCATGCACCATTACAAAGTGTGGGCTTTTACATTATACATTAATTCATTTGGATTACTTTATTTAACTTCAAAACAATATAAGCATTTAATTTTTATGAAGAAATGTTGCTTGCTAAGGTGTTCTGGGTGATTTCTTGGGCAATGCTACAATGTTGTGGGTGGCAAATAAGTTCTTTTGCAGTACATTCCTATATGGTTGGTAGGGTGTGATAGGTCAATTCCAGGATTAGGTTGGTAAATGTATTTTTAGTAGGGGGAAAATTGGAGATGTGGTGTAATCGGATATTAAGATTTTTTTTTTAATAAAAATATTGTTAATATATTTTACATATTGCCCAGGCCTACCACCAACAAATAAACCTATAAAAAAAATAGTTGGCTACTTTCAGGCTGATCAGGTGCAGGACAAGCTATATAATTGAACGAAATATTTAGTAGCCAAACAAATTATTACAGAATCACTCAACAAAGATGGTTGTTCAGAAGCAGTTCCTGGTTCATTTCAAATGAGACAGGGAGGCAGATGTGAACTCAGTAACAACTCTGGACAATTTAGGCTACATTTACACTAGTGCATTTTTGTTTTAAATATAAACGCTTTCACCAGTTACACCTGGTGTCCACACAACTCCAGAGTCTTCGACCCTCAAATATGGTGTAGACATTTCAGTGTAGACGGACAAAAAACAGACTTTTGAAAATGAAGGCATGGCTGCACACATTCGCTCCCCGATTGGGTCTTGCCCTTATCTATTCCCTGAATCGTCAAGGCCTTATCATATGATCACTTCGCAACTGGAAGACGACAACAACAGACCAGCCTTGATGACAGAACTGAGAGACAAACATGGAGACAAAACTGCGAGCTTTGCTGACTTTATTGTCCTTTTTAGCAGCCAATGTGCAGTTAAACTCTGCATTTTATAATACTGCAGCTGTCTACATGCGCAAGAGGCATGCTATTATCAAAGCGTTCATGTGACGCGTTTTTGGTCGTGTAATGTGGACTGAGATCTTTTCTGAAACACAGTGGAAATGCCAGTATGGAAACGCAGTATTAAAACGCAGTATTAAAACGAAAACGTGCTACTGTGGACATAGCCTCAGAGTCTGATTCAAACTGCTAACTCGTGAGGGTGGGGCTTAATATTTAATATTCCTTAATATTTTTGACTGACTAATTAAAAAGAACCTTTCACTTGTTGGCAAATCTTGTCATCTACCCATGTGTTGTTTTCATACTTCATGTGAAAGCCAGAACGCTGCATGGTATTATCAGCATTCTCAATCTCCGTCTGTACTGTAGCCATTTTTAAATAATGGAAATGTGTTTGGTGCAGAAACAGTGTAGAAGGAAGGAGATATTGATTATTAACAGAAATGCGACTATGAGCAATAGTAAAAGTGATGCTTGCTTTAGCTGCCAAAATTTGATATAATCCAGTGACGACTGTTCAATCTTCAAACACAGTTGATGGTTTTCTATCACTCCTATGAAGAACAGTTTTCCTACATGCCAACTTTCACATCTAAGGGGAAAAAAAGCCCTAGTGAATGACAGGAGTCTCCAGGGTCTAATCTTTGGCGCCTCTGCCCATTTTCTACCCCGCAGAGTGAAGCTTCCATTCACCCGATGACTTCACATTCAGACAGACAGATAGAAGTCAGTCATGCTCCAACAAGCATAGTTCATGCTGGGAGAGGACCAGCTTGCACTGGGAATGGGAAATGAAGCCCGGATTCCCTGTGGAGCGGAGTAAAACATATTCAATAAACAACTGCGATGAGTGACTAAAGTTTGAACCCCACGGAGATATTTCATGAGTGTAACTGAATGTTCGAGGGGGTGAAGGAAGGTTGCACCTGTCAGGAGCGAGATAACCTCTCTGTAATTCACTCTGACATGATGTCAACGTGACATCAGCCTATGAAACCCTGTTTCTTCATCCATCTTTTGCTATCTTATGTGTCTGTCATCTCCATCCGCACCTGTGTCAGTATATTATTCTTTGAGACCGGGAGCCGGTTGCATAAACTGCTAAGACTACAAGTTAGTCATCACATTTTTTTTCTTTAAGACTGTTCATAACTGTTTTAGGTCAGTTACAGAAAAATGTACACTGCCCTCCAAAAGTTTGGAAACACCCCTGGCAAAGTGTGGTTTTGGGCGATATCAGCATAAATCCTTATTATTTTTTGGTGCAAATACATTAAAGTAACTTGACATTATCACTGAAGACCAGCAATAAAAAATTTCATTTTCATTGCCAGCTGTGATGCCTGGTTACTGGTTTAAACTTGGCCCAGGTTTGTAAAAGATTTTTGGGTCAGCACACCTTAATAGCTTCAACATCTGATTGCCGATTAAGTTTAGAATACAATGAACCAATAAGAACCCAGTTTAGGTCAGATAGCTGTTAATGGTGGATATTTTGATGAATTGAAAATTTAAGTTTTTTCTATGTATAAACTGTTTATGTAATCAAATATGTTTTCGTTATTTGTGTTGTCCCTTATCAGTGCAAAGTTATCACAAATTTAAAAGGATTCATGACAATATTGTCCAAAACCCCACTTTTCTAGGGTGTTTCCAAACTTTTGGAGGGCAGTGTAGATTGGTCTAATTTGATACTAAAAAGTAAGACTGCTTGCCCCTTGACTAACTGCTAGTTGGTCATACTAGTACTTAAGACACAGTCTTAACATGATGGCTAAGTTTATGCTACTGGCCCCAGGTCATATAGTGATCTTAAGGTCTAGGTATACTTAATTTTTCATGTTCTGTCTCACATACTGTTGAGTGAACAAGCCTTTCCGAGTTCTAGTGGACCTGCTCAAATCACTTGCATATGAGTGAAATGCGGAAAAGGGAAGTATACTTTCGGCTTTACAGTCTTTACCAGTCTGCGCCCAACTGTTTTTCAGGTTCCAAAAGGTCCCCATCCAAGTAAAACAACATTTATAAAAATTTTTTAAAAAACAGGCCGATTTATGGTGTCTGAAACCCCCTGAAGGCAACAAGTGACACCCAATAAAATCTAATTTGAGGATTCTTGGGTAGTTAGGGTTAGTATCTTTTAAATGCATGTCATCTGTGAAATGACAAATCTGTAAATATTAATGTGATATGTATGTGCTTCTGTGTGGATTGCTGCCATGCCATTGTCCTGTGTTTGCTGGGCTGACAGGGCTCGACAATAAGGGCTGCCCGATGGCCAGTGTGAAAGACGCTCGGGGCAGCTGGAGTATTCATGAAAGTTTATTGTTTGCATGTCTTGCCAGTTTAAACACTCAAGCAATTTTAAACCATTTAAGCGCAAGACGGCCTACCTGAAAAACTGATAGGGAAGTTTATTTCATGTCTGTGTTATTGCTTGCAATATGATTATTTATTCTTTTTTTATTACCATCTTTAATAATGTCTGGACTTCATTTAAGTTAGGCTAGAAGATTTGCTGTGGTATCGAAATTGGAATTGAAAATTTCACTGGTATCTAAAATTTTGGTGTCAAAATAAGCTTATTTATTAGAATACAAGGTTTAATGGGTAAAAAAAAAAAGTGAGACAAGGTGCGATTACAAAAGATGTATCAAATGGCCTTTATAAAAAAAAATAAAAAAAAAAATAAAAAAAAATTAAAAAAAACAATGGCAAATAAAAAAATGCATCAAAATGTTGTTAAATTGCCTGCATTTGAGTGTACGTGAGTATGTATTCCTACTATGTGTCCAGCCAATACTTTAGGTTCCCAACCCATCAAAACAACATTTCAAGCAACGTTTTGAAGTCTTTAACAATGACACAAACATCTTCTAAAAACTTTGTGATTTTTTTTTATGTGGTTATGATATTTTTAATATTATCTCATAATTTGGCAGCAGGTTTATTAGGCTGCTGTCACATTAAGACTTGACGCATGGATCCACTCGTGTTACGTGTTACTCGTGTTTACGTTTACGTTCACTTAAAACATAACTGACTGTGTTTATGTAAATACTCACCAGCATTTTGACATTAATTTGGTTGTATGTGACTGTTTAAGCACAATAAGCAGTGAAAAAGAACTCAATTTAGTACTGAGAGGCGGTTTTATGTGCGCGCACTTTGGGTGCAAGCACAAAAAAATGCGGGAATGAGTAAAATTATGCGCAATACGTGCAATCCCATGCTGAACTTCAAGCCCCAACGATATTCATCCAGAAACGATTGAGTCAGGGGAGGTGGGTTTGTGTGTCAACTACCTGTCGGAGAGATGAGAGAATAAGAAAGCGCAGCTGGTATCGTGTATCTATTATGTGAGTATTGGAAGCGTTCCAGATATTTCAGAATGGATATGTCTCGAAAAATCTATATATTTTTGACAACACTACATTGCAGTTAGTTTATTATTTCAGATGCCTTTAAAGAATACAATTGAAAAATTTATAAATTAGCCTAAAATTCAACCCGCCAAAGTGGCTAGTAGGAGTGACTGCATTACACTCTACTGGTGAAATCCACCCGCATTTGGCAGGTGTTAATGTCAAGCCCTAGTTTTGATTAAGCTCACAAAGAATGTTCACCCAAAGAACTCGGAAAAAAACTATTATACATCAAATACCATTCGTAAGCCACCTCTGCCTGTATCATTGTTGTTCTTCAAGCACACATTCATTACGCAGTCATTACCTCTGTATGTCTATGGAAAGCAGAATCATGTCTCTACATGTAGGTATCCAGGAGACAAGATCTTTATCCTTGAACATGACACTGAGATCTACTCTCTATTGTCCTTAAACAGCAATTGAAGAAAACTTCTTCAGACATTATTCATAGGTAATGTTAGCATTTTAGAGAATTACCATCCCGCCATAGCACTAAAGGAATATTCTGGATTCAATACAAGTTAAGTACAGCATTCGTAACCTGCATTACAATGGAAGTCTATGAGGTAAGAGTACATGAGTGTTTAAAAGCATCACTCATTTTGGGTGCGACCACTTTTTTTTTTTTTTAAGATGTGATTACGAGTTACTAATGTTCCTGTTTGTAGAGTTTGCTGTTTGTAAAGTTTGCTTCATGTAAACAATGCTTCATAGACAGTTGCATCCAAAGATTTAAGGTTTGCATGAATTGTTCTTTCTTGTAGATGTTGTAACTAGACCTTTATGGGAGCAAAAAGCATATTTCTCCATTGACATCTATTTAAAAAGGTAAAATTATTTTATTTATATAGCACATTTAAAAACAGCCACAAGACTGACCAAAGCGCTGTACAGTAAAACACAATAAAAGCACAATTCTAAAACACACAAGAAATCAAGACATTACCACACGAGATTTAAAAGAGATTTATAAACTGTTTAAAAAGCTCAGTAAAAAAAAGTTTAGGAGCATTCTGAAGTATTATTCCTGTATTCTGAATTTAAAAGTAGTATTCTTTTATTCTGACAAAAAAAGTTTTTGCAACTTGCTCCTTAAGGTTCACCTCAAGTTTTTACTATGAAACTTAAAGCTATGAAACTTGCAGGATGTTTTAATGGTACAAAGACAAAGAAAACCAACTATATATTTAAGGACTCTTAAATGTACAAAATTGACTTAGTTTCTCTCGGCGGCTTCCTTTATTTAAGTGTTAATTGTAAGGCCGTAATTTTGAGCGTAATGAATTTGGTTTTAATTATACTGGTGCAATGCCTTGCCCCATAGACATCCACTGTAGTATTTTACTATATACGCAATTGTCGTTTGCTTTTATGAACTGAGGGCCACAGAAAACCAGAGCTGGGCAATGATGTGTTCCACCATCCATAGCGGGCGACTCCTACCACAAGCCCTCACCAAAACAAACCACTAACACAACTACACAACACAGATGTATAATCACTTCTCGTGCGCATTTTTTCATCTAAGGCTACAAGAGGAAAAACAATGTTCAGGCTCCACATGACCAGAAGACCTTGTCTGTTAACTCCCATATTAACTCACCACTCGACATGAACCACACAGCTGCACTGACAATTGCTACACTATCCGACTGACCCTGACTGACCACAATCGAAAGCTTTAAATAATGCAGGACAAAAAAAACTCCAAATGTAGTTTACAGGGAAGTGCTGGGTTAAAACAATGGAAAATTGTTTAATTATTCTACGGTTTGAACCACAAGAGACTCGCACTGTATTTACAGTGATGGACACCTCGCTTTGATTTATGTGCTGCATAGCTACTCCAGCTATTATTTTATTTACAAAAATATTTTTTACTATGAATTTTATTCATTATATCTATCTCTCTGAATAGGGCTGCACGATATATCGCATGAGATTGTCACGCGCATTTCGTCAGTAAAGCCGGTTCCCTGATTACCGCTAAATCGCCATCACCTGCTATCAAATGGAGCGGCATTTAATAGACAGAACCGTAGATCATTGAAAAGCCACGCAATATCGTGCAGCCCTATCTCTGAACATTTCATCAAAGTCAGCTTGTGATGATTAGTGTATTGTAAAAAAAAAAAAAAAATTAATTAAAAGAAAATCTAATATTTTTATAATAATAATAATAATAATAATAATAATGCAGCAACAGCAGGATTATCATCATTAACTAAAACTAAAATTATTAAAAACATTTGTGATAATAAAGTAAAGCCAAAGTAAAAAAAATAATATAAATATTAGATGAAAAATTAGAAATGTTGCCTTGGCATCTAACTGAAATAAGTTAAATCACTAAATTAACTGGAAATAAACTAAAACTTAAATAAAATGAATTAAACTTAGAGATTAATATAAGAAACTAATAAAAAAATTACATTAAAATGAAACTGGGAAATATGAAAATAAATGCAAATTCAAAATACTAATAGTACTAATAATACTTCTTGTTAGTTTGTGATTATGTTTTTGCCAGAATATCAAAGCAGAAATATCATATAACACAACAGCATAAATGTAAAAGATTCGTAAAATCATTCTTACCTAAATTGTCACCTTAAAATGAAATATTTTATGTTTTATTTTAACATTATCTTTGTTTTACTAAGCTCAAACCCTTTATGCAAATGACTTGATTATGCAAATGAGCAGTGACATGATGTGTCAACTACCAATGGGAGTTCAGACAGTGATTCACCCCCAAATTCAGTTGGATATTGTCACAGAGTAGGAACACCAAACCAAACCAAAAGCACAATGTCTCTGCAATCTCTGACAGACTTAATCTCATACAGGGTCTGTGGACAATTCTTGCATTTTCTGGTAAAATATGTTGGATAGAACTGAGAGCACTAGATCTGGTAACTATCAGATCTTGTTCTGGTAACTACAAATAGGCTAATCGAATTGGCCACAAATAAGGGGGCAGAGGATGAGCAGAACTTGAATTCTGTGTTCAGCATTCACGTTTCAATTCTGTGGAAATCTTCTACAGTGGCAGAATCCAAGGGGGCTTGATCATGGGTAACCCCAATAAACATGGGCAGCTTGTTACACTTACTTGATAAGAGAGATTGAAGAACATTAGACATTAGACATTATATCAGAAGGAGAACTGACATCACAATAACTTCGTATAAGGCATTACCATGTTGAAATGAGACCAACTGCACAATGTTTTAAATGAAATCACGTCGTGTTTATACACTGGCAAATACTCAAGTTCTCAAAAGCAGCTAATATCCATATGACTTTCATTGGCCCTGATGAGAACAGGATGCTTTAGGGCAAGAGCACTAACCTGGCTGAAGTTGCTCTCCACTTCCTGGATTCCTGTGGAGGAATTTGAAATTTTTGGGACAAAGATACCATTCATGCCCTCTCTACAACTAACAAGCCAGGAGAGAACCAGGAAAGGAACCTGATTGGCTGAAGAACATATAAACTTTATGCACATATTAGGCTTGCTCACAAAACCTCTCCAAAGAGCATGGGTTGTGCTCTAACACTATCAAACTGTGTTCAAACTGGCCTCTTCCAACAACCAAACCTCAAGATATTGGAGAGATCAAAACATTTGGAAGTAACAGTCCACAATAGGGTTTCTGAAACTGCTCTATAGTTAGGGACCAAAATTTAAAAAAAAGAGAGGTGCAAGTTATATTTATAAGTCTTCCTTGCAAGCACCAAGCTAAACCACCTTCACAATGGGCCTTTGATGCCAGGCGGTCAACGCTGAGCAAAACTTTATAAGGCGCATCTGTGGTTGCCTCTGGAAAATCTGGGAACCACTAATCCGTCTGTATAAGAGTCATGACTGATTTTCCATTAAACAAGTAAGGGATGATGCACATTCAGTCAGTCATTAACACAAAATAAACCTGTCAATTATTACACAGTTTAGCAGCAGAATGCCGCCATTCACAACTGAGAGAGTCAAAGGAGTTTTAGACACCAATTCTGTGTTTTAAATGTACTTGTATTGACATGCGCAACAATAAGCACAGTGTGTATGCTAGGGAGGATGAGTTAGAAAGAGCAGTTGATTTAGAAGTCCAAGTGATTTATTTGGCATGTGAAACAAAGACCTTTGGGGTGGTGGACTCAAACTGTACTGTAATTTTAGACCCACCCCACACACAGTGCCACCCACAGATGTTGAGACAGTAAAGTACCCACACAACTGGTGCTGATGAACTCCACCTGTCCTCTTAAAACACAAGCCTTTTAATTGGGTTGTTAATCTGATCTGAAACCATGAGAATGGCCCACTTGGAAATGGGACCGCTGAGGGTCGGCAAACAGAAAATGGCAGGGGTAAGAATTGGATACTTAAATTTTATGAGATCATATTTTATTATTTGACACTAGACGATTTTCCAATTACTTTTTTTTTCTGACACTAAAGCAAACATGCTGCGTGATCCAAGACAGTCAATCAAAACATTTTACATTTTATATGTGGAGTAGGATTCTATTGAGATTTCACTGTAGGCAAAGACGGAGAGCACAAAGCAACATCAATAGAAAACAATGCCGTGAATCCATGTGACCAACTTGAACCAGTTGCAAAATCTGCGTAAAGGAAATCTTTCATCCTTTACGAAACTCTTGATTGAAATGATTTATCCCATGAAAATTCAACAAAATGAAATCATTCAATCCAGTTGACTGATGTACATTTGTCAATGGCTGATGCCATTAACAAACCCCGCCCCTAAACTTAACCCTCGGTGGGCCGTAAGAAGGTAACACAAAAAAAAAAAAAAAAAAAAAAAAAAAGTACCACTTTTACCAATTCGCAACCAATTTGCCAAAATGTAAAATAGTATCAACACACTCTCATGGCAATTCATAACTATTTATTTAAATGGTCAGAAAATTTTGAAACTGCAAAAGGGCAATTACGACTTCTGTTAATCGGCATGGTTAAAATGTCTACCTGGTTTAACCATGGTCATTGGTAAACAGTTATTGGCCGATATCTATAGCTGAAATAATGGCCAATTACCAGACAATAAATCCAAAAAATGTAATTTTACATTCATTGCATATTTCACAATCAGCAGTCACAGAACAGGAGTTTCTACAATTTCTACTTAGAGAAAAGGAATGTTTTAGTCATCAAAAAAATCTAAACAAGATCTAGCTTCAGATATGATTGGTATTTGTCGTTTAGCTGTTTTTCTCCCTGAGGGAAACTAGTTATTAAAGCCTGTTAGCCCTAAAATGTCCCGCTCCAGGCCTTTGACCCCAAAACAAGGAGATTTGCAAGGTGCTCCATCATCTATTGAATAGGTGGGAGACCCATTTCACGCAGGAAGGAAGTTGTTTTTGCAGCTGTTCTCTGTCATATTGTGCTCGGACATGGCTGAACAGGTGCCACTTCTTGGATCATAACGTATAACAAAATGGAGGCGGCCGCACATGCATGCAGGAGCAAAGGTGGCTGAAGGATTGGGTGGGGTTAATGAAACAGCAAGAAGGGGCCACTGCAAATCCAGTCTGATTAGAGCCGGTTGGCTGGTGGAAGTGCCAGGCGCCAAAGAGGAATTATATTACAGAGCATTCCCATCATGCTGATTTGGTATTCGGGGAGTGTCACAACAGGAATCTGTTTATATACAATTATTTACAGTAATTGCTAGACATACTATATTAAGAGACATGAGTTTTAAACTGGATTTCAAGTACAAATACATTTACAAAATAATTTTAAAAATAGTTACAGTGAGGCAACATTTTTGTTAAAGGATTAGTTCATTTTCAAATTAAAATTTCCTAATAATTTAGAAAATGAGTGATGGTTTCTCTAGATAAGAGCCTTATTCCTTGCCTGGGATCGTGTAGAACGCTTTGAAGCTGCACTGAAACTGATATGGAGAAAAATCCTGGAATGTTTTCGTCAAAAACCTTAATTTCTTTTTGACTGAAGAAAGAAGGACATGGACATCTTGGATGACATGGGGGTGAGTAAATTATCAGGAAATTTTACTTTGAAAGTGAACTAATCCTTTAATTGGTCAATGGCAAAAATGTGTTTCCAAAATAAACCAAATTTTAAAAATCTAGTTTAAGGGAGTTTTTTAGACCTATAGATCATTTGCTTTGCTCTGAAACAGGGACCTTCATTTGTTACAATGTTGCATTTTCTTCTTGGTTCCATTCGCTTTCACAAGACAACATTTTAATGCGTACCAAAATGTGTTTATGCAAGTCACACAAGAGTAAAGCTGTCCTCTTATTGGTCAGAATTTATTTTCCTTAAATCTTGAATACATGCAAGTTTTAAACATTGATTTTGGCAAGTTGCACCAAATGACATTTCGAAAAACTGAAGCAATCTTGCCTTGTCAAATATTTTCTTTGATAACTTAAAGGGTTAGTTCACCCAAAAATGAACCCGTAAAACCTTCTTTCATCTTCGGAATACAAATTAAGACATTTTTGATGAAATCCAAGACGTTTTTTTTATCCCCCATAAAACCAACACGATTACAGTCATTCAAGGTCCAGAAAGGTATTAAAGACATCGTAAAAATAGTAAAATTGACTATAGTGGTTCAACCTTGTTATGTTATGAAGTGACGAGAATACTTTTTGTGCGCAAAAACAGAACAAAAATAATGACTTTATTCAACGATTTCTTCTCTACACTGTCAGTCTCGTACAAAGCAGACACAGTGAACGCAGTGAAGAGCTTCCGTGTTTACGTATGAATGCCGGCTCAGTATTGGCCGGCTCCTGCTTCAGCATCACACGCATGCATCGTGGTGCTCACGTGAACAGCGTCGTCCAATACTGAGCCGGCATTCGGACGTAAACACGGAACTGCTTTCACTGTAGACGAGTCTGACAGGGTAGAAGAAGAAATTGTTGAATAAAGCCGTTATTTTTGTTTTGATTTTGCACACAAGTATTCTTGTCCAGGGCTTGACATTAACACCCGCCAAATGCGGGTAGATTTCAGCTGTGGCGGGTAAGACAGCCACTCCCACTAGCCACTTTGGCGGGTTGAATATAATTTCAGCCTACAGCCAAATGAAAAATAGCCAAGATCGTCGTATCACAAAATTACAATTCAGTCACAATTCTTTATCGATTAACTTGCGGTTAGTGAAGGCGGGATAGGCGGAATCGCGCTGAATGACACAACAGAAGCGCTCGCGTGCGCGCTCTCTCTGTCGCGCGCGATCAGTTCTCCTTGCACCTGAATACACGCACGCACAGATGTCAAAATGCATCATGTGGAGTATCTTGCGTGAATACAGTCGGCTATGGCTTACGGCTAAGTGGGTAAAAACTGGATATGTGTCAGTATATGATGTCCATGCATTCAGCAGCCCCCAAATAAATACCTGTCTGTCATTAATGTTAATCAAACATCAAAAAATGTTAAATAAATGTATACATTTATGCTAAACATATGTATCTGAAAAAAAAAAATATATTTTTTAAATTACTATTTGTAATTTGCTTCTTTGTTCTTTTTATATAGCCTAACAAAAATAACTATACATACCTGATATATACAATGTATAGTCTTGATTTGGGTGGTCAATCTGAATTTGTAAGTTTGAAAGGGTTTTAAATCTTGTAAATCAAGTAAAATGACTCAAAATCAAGTAATTTAAGCATGCCAGAGTCAACTTTAATCATATAAAATGTAATTTCCTAACAGCAAAATTGTGGCCAGTGAAAATGCTGAGTGGCTAGTAACTTTGGAAAACCACTAGCCACATTGGCTGGTGAGCAAAAAAAGTTAATGTCAAGCCCTGTTCTTGTCACTTCATAATATTAAGTTTGAACCACTGTAGTCACGTTGACTATTTTAACGATGTCTTCACTAATTTTTTGAATGACAGTAATTATGTTGTTTTTCTATGGGGGATAAAAAAAACTTGGATTTCATCAAAAATATCTTAATTTGTGTTCAGAAGATGAACAAAGGTCTGACGGGTGTAGAACGACATGAGGGTGAGCAATTAATGACTGAAAATGAAAGCAGTGAAAGAACCGTGTTAAAATTCTTTAAGAAATAACAGATTGTGGCAAACTATTTATCAAGGTCAAGAATTTTCAAGAACATAATTCCTTTAATGAGGCTTTTTTCCTTACAATATCAGGACAGTGAGAGCGTTTTGAGGGCAACACCCGTGACACAGTTTGCATTGTGCTTCATTCACTGTTCACTGCTATTCATGAGGAGGTCTGAAAGGTCAAACGGAGCCTCAACACTTGTGGAAACCCAACACCTTACATCGTTAGCAGGGCGAATGGCTTTGCATGCAGAAGAAAAGCATTGGGCTTCTCTGTGTTTATATGAGCAATGATGGGTGGTGGGGTAGAGGGGGGGAAGAACGGCAAGTTTATAAGCATGATGTAGACAACTCGTATAGGGCAGCTCATATTCTGACTGGGTCTGAGGGATCGATTTTACCTCTCAATAGAAAATAGCATCGCGAAAAATATTTTGTTTCGAAATGTCATGAATTATTAATTCATAAATATTACATTTTTGTGGAGTTGCATCACATGACATTTTACAACATGAACCTAACTTTGTCATGAAAAGGTTATTGACCTTGGCACACATAATGTCCGCAGGATATGATATTTCATGTTTTGTATTTTTTTCACCCTGCATGCAACTTTGTTTTGTTATTGTTCTTGTTTCGTCTTTCAACTATTAAAGGGTTAGTTCACCCAAAAATGAAAATTTTGTCATCATTTACTCATCCTCAACTGCCAACTGCTTGATTACCAACATTCTTCAAAATATTGTCTTTTGTGTTCAGCAGAAGCAAGAAATTCATACAGGTTTGGAACAACTTGAGGGTGTCAATTTTCATTTTTGGGTGAACTATCCCTTTATTAAGCAGTGAATAATACTAATAATAGTAGATTACTCCAAACTACTTAAGGATTTCTTTTCGAGAATTTTTTCTCTTCATAATGATATCACCCTCTACATTTTTTACTTTATGGCCACCAAAACAATATCAAAATGAATTATTAATTTAGGAATTAAAAACATTGTCACCATAGAAGAGGTGTATTAAAGTCATTATGCATATGAATTGCATTTATAATGTATTTTTGTATGAATTAATAGATAGACAAAACAATGGCACAGGCTATTAGACCAACAGCAAACCTGTCAGTGAAGAGGTTAACCAATCATAGCATAATCCATTTACATTTACAACTCTTAAAGCAGAACTCAGTAAGATTTGCGAAGCTCCCCCTACAGTTTCCTTCAGTGAATCACACTGTCATAAATACTCCAAGCGCAGCTCTGGACTACAACGACTATGGCGCTCACCAGCGCAGTAGTTTTGCAAATACAGTACAAGAAATTTCGATGGAGGTGGGTAATTTTCGAAATTGTCTTATAAAGTCATAATATATAATTGTCGCGTGAACGTGAACATGAACATGAGGCGAGATTGTGTCGGGTCGGCGCAGCTCAACTTGTAAGTGCTGTTTTATGGCGTAGACGTGCCAGAGGGGGTTAGTGCACGCCTCAAACACACCACTACAAGTCAATTAACCATCGTAAGGACTTAGAAAACTATTTATGAAGGTAAAAAAAAGTTACTTAGTTCTGCTTTAAAAGGTACAGAAGCAAAAACATTCTAAAAACGCCCACAAAAAAAGTCAGATCAATTTTTTATTCAATAAGAAAACATGCGCATAAACTATGATGGAAACACATTTACCGAATAAATTCCTCGATGCGCATTAAACAAATCATGAGACTCTGCGCGATGGGATGGCATAACTGGGCAAACCAGCGGACCGTTCTTTTTGCACAGCATCTGAAATGCTGTTTTGGTTGTTCTGAATTTCCTGAGCAAAGTTTTTTAGAATGTATGCGCATCTTGGCATTTCCATTTAGCATTTTTTATGCAATATCCCAAAACGCGCATAAAAATAGGCGGTCGGAAACATAGCTGTTGACATTTTAATATTCAGAAGCAAGCTATCTGCAAAATCTGATACTAGTAACACTTCCACAAACTTTCCATATCACAGAAAAAAAATGCTGGGCTGCCAAAGCGTGTTTTCGTAACTGCCGTTTTCAGCAGGCTAAAAACACTTTGGTGGACACACAAACTTAGTGTTAGAAAGACTGGAAAATGAAAAAAGAAATCACGTCTATTTTTGTTGCACATTATACATGGACATCAGGGACATTTTTTTGCTTGTCCTCACCAATAAATTGATGCACAAAGATGAGAATAAAGAACATATGGGAAACAGCCGTTAAATTTCAGTTCAAGCTCATGACTAAGAACTGGTTCTGGGAATGTGGTCCAGTCCTGGGGGTCGTGGTACACTGCTGACTCTACAAAAAAGAAAATCCAACAGCCTCCTGTAACCCTCCACATGTTTACAGGATGAGACATGGAATGTGATGCAATTAGCCATTCACCGACATTAAAGGAGCATTTGTGGAATATGACGAGAGCTGCACACGCTTGCAGCGTTGCTCTGGAAATTTAAACATCAGGAGCATCTGATGAGTGTTTCAGGAGACACCGTGGAGCCCTAATACAAACAGATCTTGTTTAACACAAGAAGCACAATAAACAATGTATGTGCAAACAATGAAATAAACCAAAAATCCAGAGCTATTGTTTGGATTAAGCAAAACTTTTTCCATTAGGAATGTCGAACTTTTGGATTAAAAATGAACTAAATGAGGCTGAAGTCCCATTTATTAATGATTCAAAGATTTATTCTTGTGTATCAGAGGGTAGAAACCAGTACACAGTACCATCTGAGAAATAGGCACACGTTTTTTTCATTAAATATCATCTGGGCGGCATTGTGGTGAAGGAGGAGAATGCTGAATACGGAACGGGGGGAAGGGCCAGCGAATGTAACGTAAAGCACATGCACTTCTTGTAATCACTCTCATTCTCCTATCAAAACTAACAAAAACCACTCGCTCTCTGAAGAGCAGGCCAGAATTTACCACTCAGCTTCTCACAGGCCTCAAAACCCCTCCGTTTATCTTCTACCCTAAAAAACTACAAAAATATAACCCATTTTATCAAAAAATATTGAACAATTACAATCTAGTTTCATAAAGAAATGCCCCTCCAACGTGGCTTGTCATGTAGAAACTGTGATACAATACTGAGAATAAAATGTTTTGCATTACTGTAATGGAACTAAATTAAAACTTAATTGTCATGAAAATGATGTCTTTATGCAAATAACTTGCTGCAAACACAAGCAGAAATTTCTTCATGCAAAATATACTATCTTTCACTATTTTTGGATGAAATATGACTGTTTTCACCCAAAAAACAACCCAAACTCATGGAACGCTAGCATGTGGATCAGGAAAAAAGCTTTATTTGTATTACTTTGAGAGATTACGTATAGTTTACGGAAACTTTCGCATATGCCATACGCATCATGAGCAGATAATTGCATTTGGTCAAACAAATTTCTCTGGTGATGGAATTATGGTTTTGAAGAACAGCTTGTGAAAATCTTTAGCAGGGCATTGGAGAATCCTGGGTAAGCCTTGGCAAAACCCATGACCTGAATGGTTTACAGTAGAGGAGACAGCTGTTTCTTCTGCTTGATTGGGTTTGGGGTCGTTGGGTGGAAACTACATCAAGACAGCGGGTAAACAGTCAATTCATTTTCATTTGCACCATTTCAGATAGATGTATTCACATGCTCTCTCATGTACCACAGAATAAATAAATGCAAATGGTTTGGAATAACAAGAGTATCGTTTTTGCTTGAACTATCCCTTTAAGACTTTTAAACAGAATATTATGGAGTCAACACTAGGGGTGTAACGATACGCTCAGGTCACAATACGGTACGTATCGCGATACTGAGTTCACGATACGATATGTATCACGATATTTTGAACAAAATGAAACTGAAATTCAAATTAGATTTATTTAAAAAAAAAAATAACAAATTTCAATAATTTTCCTTGATGTACATACAAGATCACATTTCAAGGTTTAATAAAAACCTTCTGTATTCAAAATAACAGCTGAATAGGTCTGTCTGTAACTGAAAAAAAAAATGTTAACATTAACATGAACTTAGAATTCAGAATCCAGGGACAGTTCACATATCGCGTCTAAAAATGCATGGAAGGCACGGCCGCACCATTTCTCCTTCTTTCCAAAGCGCTTGCGCTCCCGTGGCGTCGTCGTTGCTATGCAACCATGAACTGCGCTCTCCAAGAGGATCAGGAAGTTTCAGCAAAGGATAAAATTATTTCTAGCCCTTGCATTACCTTTACTACTAGATATATTTATGGGGATGAGATGTAAAAACCACCCTGTACAGATGTTCGGCTGAGATTTTGATGTTTTGTTACGGAAAGGCCATAGCTGATCGGTTGGTTCTTGTTTCATGGCCTGCGGTGCGCTTGCGGCATTCTGAAAAGTTGATAATTTTTCATCTCGATGCGCCTGGAAAAAGCACCGCATGCACGTCGCGACCGCGTTGCTTCTAGGGCTGCATGATATATCGCATGAGATTGTCACGCTCATTTCGTCAGTAAAGCCGGTTCCCTGATTACCGCTAAATCGCCATCACCTGCTTTCAAATGGAGCGGCATTTAATAGACAGAGCCGTAGTTCACTGACAAGCTACGCAATATCGCGTTCATATCGCAGATGAATCGCCTTCGATAATGAACGCGATATTGCGGGGCTTTTCAGTGAACTACGGCTCCGTCTATTAAATGCCGCTCCATTTGAAAGCAGGTGATGGCGATTTAGCGGTAATCAGGGAACCGGCTTTACTGACGAAATGCGCGTGACAATCTCATGCGATATATCGTGCAGCCCTAGTTGCTTCCATTATGAGCGTGCTTGCCGCGTGACTACATTTGAAATAACTGACTTGCACGCGGAAAAGACGCAATATGTGAACAGCCCGATGCACATCGTAACATTTTTGCATCGCGAAATATCGTACTGCGATATATCGTTACACCCCTAGTCAACACACTTACAATGGATGTCTATGTTGCAAAACATTGATATTTACAATTATAACCTGATTACATGTTGGTTGGTCGATCGGTCGGTTGGTGTTTTAACGCCATTCCAGCTTCCTTGGCTATTTTCATGGCGAGAAACAAGTTCAAATAACATAAAAGTGCAATTTAAAAAACAATATAAGAATGGTTTGCTTTGGATCAAAACTCTAAAATGGATTCAGGGTTGACTGTTACAAATTTCAGTAAAATCTTTATAATAAGGTTTATTTGTTAACATTACATTAGTACACTACATTAGTTAACATGAACTAACAATGAACAGCACTTTTGGTAATCTTAATTAATGTTAATCTCAATGTTTAGTAATACATTTTTTGAGATCAAAGTTGTATCATCTTAACATTCTGGTTTGATTACATCAAAAATATCATCATTTGTGTTGCGAATATGAATGAAAGTCTTACGGGTTTGGTTTGGAACGACATGAGGGCGAGTAAATGACAGAATTTTCATTTTTGGGTCACAACACACAATTCTGTATAAGATTGCTTCAACAAAATTATGAACTTTACATTTGTTATTTTAAACCTTTGCCTCACAGACTTCCATTATAAGTGCACTACTGTACTCATTTTTTTTTTTGCATTTATAAACTGAAACTCCTTTACATTGGTTCAGCTCTAAACTTCCCTGATATTTAGCACTAGATGTAGTTTGCACTTTAAAAATGAGCCAGCTAATCTCATGGATATATAAGCACAACATTATCATAAAAGCCAGCCGGGCTCACATTTCTGAAACCGGCTCCAAGATAAACGCGTCTCCACTTTTTACGCCAAGACCTCTGCATTTCATCACTGCCATTCAGAGTGGCAGGAGGCGGCAGAGAGAGTGACTTTAAGGCATCTTAGAGGCTGTTGTTACAGAAGTTAATTAAGAAAGAGATCAAACAGGCACGCTGTCAGCTGCCCCCCTCCGATTCCATGTGGCCGGACGCCAAACATGGCGAATATTGAGAAGTTTAATCAGACTCAAAGCCAGTTCAGACATGCTTTGACATGGCCGCCCTCTGCTGAGTTTATCCAAGGTGATGGAGGTAGCACTTCTCGCCAAAAATGGAGTTATTTCATAGTGTTGATGGGTTTACTTTCATTCTAAAAAATGTGAAAAATAGTAATAATAAAGAATGAGTACAACTGGTAAAATCTTAATGGTCCAAGACTTCAATTTCTTTGTGCAAATTATAACTTTTAATTCACCGTCTCACAGTAACTTGCAAACAAAAGACAATGAGTGACATCACAAAAGGCTTCAACTCCTAAATGAGTGTGAACTTCCCGGAAAACGTGTGTGATCTCAACAATAGTGGTATTTAAAATTCAAAACATGCCTTGAGACACTATTCTATGTCTCAGTGGCTGAATGTATGAAGGAGTAAAGCAGCTGTTGTGTCCATCAACGTGTCTCCTGTGGAGTTGAGCTCTTCTCTTTTACTTCATCAAACAAAATAGTTCTCAAAAATTAACAACAAACAAATTCAATCATAGACAACAGGTGGCAATGCCACAACTGGTAAAGGGGATTCATATTGACCTGACATGTACTTGAAGTATGCAGATGTCAAGCTTTAACAAGAATCATGTTAAAGGGGGGTACATGGTTGGGTCCCATGAAAACAATGTCCATATTATATTTCACCTCCAACCAAAAAAAAAAAAAAAGGATTTTAGGATCATTAATGACAATACCTATATTTCCCCCTTATTCTCTTTAATGCAAAAACATCTAATAATTTTCATTACGGTAATGGTAAAAAAAAAAAAAAATTAAATTGTAAAGTAAATTTGTTAAGCATTTAGGCTAATTTATGCTGATAAATAGTGTGTCCAAAAAGGGTGATTTCATTACTGTAATTACAGTATTTTTTTTTTTTTTGCATTACGGTAATGAGAATGTAAGAGAACCTTGTCATAAAAAACTGAACTGTCTTAACATAAATGCAAAATATAATTTTATACTTTTTTCTTTTGATTTTGGGTTGAAATATGACTAGGACATGGTCATTATTAGCTCCATGGTTTATTTTAGTACTTTGTAAGCAGTTTGCTTTTAGAAGTTTACAGCAAATGGAAACAAAGTACTTCTGTACATATGAGCAACTCAGAAATGCCTTCAATATAAACTACAGATTTTACACAACAACAAGAGTCTTACAAATATTTTTGAATAAATATCTCTTTGCATAAAGATCTGAGTTTGGTTAAATCCTTCTTCAAGATGATTCTGTACAATGTTTATACAAACTACTGGACTACTCCAACAAAATTACAAAACAGTTTTAAGGACTCAAGTCCTCTCATTCATAATTTATGAGACATTGTTTTCCCTTTTCTCCTGTTGGAGTGACGTTTAAAAAGACCATGAAGTAAATGATTATGATAATATGATCAAGACTACAAAACAAATGAAAATTTTAAATATTTTACGGAAAAACAACTAATCAAATAGATTTCAGCGAAACACAACAACTGAGACAGACCTACAACATAATCGAATATACAAATAGCCATGATGACAACAAAATCACACCTTTATGCGGCATAGTGGGGGATATTTCTTTCCCAGACTGTCTGTGATTAGCATAAGAAAGACAGGAGATGGACCCCCTTCGTCCCCGAGATCAAGCAGAGCCCTCAAGTACCTGTGAAATGTTTCTACCCTCCACCCTTTTATCTTTCAAGTCTTCATGCAAATGCTTCAATGGGCCCGAGGCAGTTCCTCGCTCCAACAATGACCAGAGCCATCTCTATCACAGTCGAAATATGCTATAGATTCCTATCAGAATTTCGCTTATAATTAAAGAATCCTAATGGGAATTTCTACAGGAAATTCCCCATTTTAGAAAATGTCTGTAAGTCTAACATAACATATTACAAAGTGGACCTTTTAGAAAGGCAGTTCCCAATAAGACAAATGTCCCTGTAAGACACCAAAAGGACTTTTGAGAAATCCTTTAGGATTTTCAAGCTCTAGTTCTGTCTAGCAGCACAACATTATTCCATATGCAATCAAAAAAGAGCAACAAATAGAACTTTCAGTTTATCCAGTAGGAACTTGATTATGATAGAAGCTCCAGAAGAAATCCTTTGAACAATCAAGCATTTCCTCTTGTTTTTTTCATGAAAGACATGAACAATCCTGTGGCCACGTCCCATGGGTTCAATTAATCAAACAGAAAACTCTTTCAGCTATGGGTCACTCCACAGAACATCATGTACCACTTTTTATGGTCCCCAGAAGAGAAGCTTCAGGTCTAACATCTTACACCTCCCCAAAACTCCCTCAAGATAAACTAAACGCTCCAGCCATGCATATTTCATTACAGGCCACACATATGTGATTGTTCACTCCTGGACAAAGTTGCAGAGGAACGTATGCTATTGCCAAGTCAAGTAAAAGTTAACATCTCACACATCAGCCTTTTTATAGACATTGTACTTCAACTTATTTATATATATTTTTTCTCATTTATCTCTTTTTTCTCTCTCTCTCTGGAATGTCATTTACTTATACAGGATGTATTGCTGAGCATTTTGCAACTAAACTTTTACTTGACTTGACTAAGCAAAGTCTAATTAAAATTCAAGAAGTCCAAGTTGATGCAATTGATATTCAGCTCATGTTGTACCTAAATGATACAGACGTGCTTCATGAAGTTCACTACAAGTATGCACAGCATGCATCATATCTAGTATAGATAATAAGACAAGACCAATTTCTCCTTCCTTGCTCTCCTTTTACAGACTATTATGCAAATGTTATTTTACAGGCCTCTTGAGCCCTTACTGTACTCGAGTTTCTGGAAAAGGGGGGTGGATTGATTCATTCATCTACAAACACGAGTATTATTTAGTTCAGTGGATAACATATTGGAACGTTTTTCTAAGCTTTGAAATATCTGTATTAGCAAATGGAAAGTATGTGTAAAACTCACGTCAAACTCCAATAAATCCAGATTAAATCCAGATCCAAGTCTCAACGCAACTAAACTTCGCGTTGGCTTCATGCACATCTACGTCTAAAAACTATTAATACACTCGGAAAAGAAGTTAAGTTCTGAACCATGCAAAACTACAACATGTAACGTTACTGTGTAGCAAAACCGCACGCAAGGAACCGCTCATGGAGGGATTGATGCTTTCTTACCTTCACTGATCAGAGTAAACGCTAGGAAAACAGCCTCGGTGTTTGTAAGTTTGCATTCGCGTCTTCTCGTCCATAAACCCATGGTTGAAGTCGATAAACGCGACGGGAATAAATTAAAGGCTCAAAAGTGTATGTATGTGGGTTGTTGTATAAACGCTAAAATCCAGTTTCTTGTTCTTCCTCAAAGCGAGTCTTTCAGGAGCTCTTTAGGAACTCTTTAGTTTGGAGCTGTGGGTTTGGCTAGACGTGTCAAGCGCTCCATGCTGAATTCACCAAAAATCTCCTCGAAATGGAGACAAAGAGCCCCTCTAACCGTGTTTGAGCCAGTGCTGGGGGTTTGTATGAGAGCAGGAGTCGTGTTTCTCTCTCCAGTGGGAGTGGATGGGTGGGTGGGCTTTACCGGGCTGGAGGAAGGTAAGTGGAGACCAGTAACACCAGTGCTTTTAAGTTAGTTTCACTCGGTTCAAAAGATCTATTTTAATTTGTCTTATATTCAGCATTACTTAAAATAGCTGCATAAGTAACACAGTTGCTTAAAAGAATTTCAACTGGTCTGGAAAATCATTTGTTCTTCACCGTGACTGCCCTCTATTGGCAGATGCACTGGTTTCCATTGGCAGCAGCAGACGTGCACTCTCAGCCTCACATGCACACGCAGCTCTCGGTGACGTCACGTGCACTCTCTAATTGAACTGAAAATAAGTTGCATTCAGATCCCATTGGGCAGCCGATGTTGACAGATTGGAGGAAAGCATGATTGTTGCCCCATAAATATTTTATTCCCAACAAGACCAAGGAAGACGAATCTTGCCCTGTACATTTGACAGTATCTAAATAAAGACATAACTTCTTTTTATTACAAACCCGATTCCAAAACAGTTGGGACACTGTACAAATTGTGAATAAAAACAGAATGCAATGATGTGGAAGTTTCAAATTTCAATATTTTATTCAGAATACAACATAGATGACCTATCAAATGTTTAAACTGAGAAAACGTATCATTTTAAGGGAAAATAAGTTGATTTTAAATTTCATGGCATCAACACGCCTCAAAAAAGTTGGGACAAGGCCATGTTTACCACTGTGTGGCATCCCCTCTTTTTATAACAGTCTGCAAACCATGAGAGGCTCTTTTTATACCCAATCATGTTGCCAATTGACCTAATAAGTTGCAAATTGGTCCTCCAGCTGTTCCTTATATGTACATTTAACTTTTCTGGCCTCTTATTGCTACCTGTCCCAACTTTTTTGGAATGTGTAGCTCTCATGAAATCCAAAATGATCCAATATTTGGCATGACATTTCAAAATGCCTCACTTTCAACATCTGATATGTTATGTATATTCTATTGTGAATAAAATATAAGTTTATGAGATTTGTAAATTATTGCATTCCTTTTTTATTCACAATTTGTACAGTGTCCCAACATTTTTGGAATCGGGTTTGTAAATAGGCCTACATCAATTTTTCTTTGATAGCTGTGTGGTAAAATTAAAATCACTTCTTTTACAAGAAGAATAATGTAATTTATTTATTTATTTATTTATTTGTTTTATTGTATTAATCAAAGAAACAGAAATGATAATGTACAACAAACACCTTCAGGGGAACATTAAAGAGCATCAACCGAAACATTCACATGCAAAAAAAAAAACCATACATACACGAAAGCAAGCAAAATAAACAAATAAAAAAATGTGGGAGAGTAGGAAGTTTATGGGTAAAAAAAAAAATGACAAAAAAACAAACTTTTTTGATATTTGGTGAAATTTAAAACATTACTAAAGAGAAGTAACAGCAGTTTTCAGTTCCAGACATGGAATAAAGTAATCAAATGTAAATTAACACTGCATAGCCGCCGTCACTGTATAAATAACATACTCTTTATTAAAGGTGCCCTAGAATTAAAAATTGAATTTACCTTGGCATAGTTGAATAACAAGAGTTCAGTACATGGAAATGACATACAGTGAGTCTCAAACTCCATTGTTTCCTCCTTCTTGTGTAAATCTCATTTGTTTAAAAGACCTCCGAAGAACAGGCGAATCTCAACATAACACCGACTGTTACGCAACAGTCGGGATCATTAATATTTACGCCCCCAATATTTGCATATGCCAGCCCATGTTCAAGGCATTAGACAAGGGCAGAACGTCTGGATCTGTGCACAGCTGAATCATCAGACTAAGCAAGCAAGGACAATAGCGAAAAATGGTAGATGGAGCAATAATAACTGACATGATCCATGATATCATGATATTTTTAGTGATATTTGTAAATTGTCTTAACATCTATAAATGTTTTGTTAGCATGTTGCTAATGTACTGTTAAATGTGGTTAAAGTTACCATCGTTTTCTCTGTATTCACAGAGACAACACTGTCTTTATTTTCATTCATACTTTATTTTTACACTTGCAGTCTGTATAATTTATAAACACAACTTCACAACTTCAGATAATATGTGTAAATGTAAAGATAGTACATTTACGGGGGGCAGTCGTGGCCTAATGGATAGAGAATCTGACTTGTAACCCAAAGGTCATGGGTTCGAGTCTCAGGTCTGGCAGGGATTGTCGGTGAGGGGAGTGAATATCCAGCGCTCTCTCCACCCTCAATATCACGACTGAGGTGAGACCCTTGAGCAAGGCACCGTACCCCCAACTGCTCTCCGGGCGCCGCAGCAATGGCTGCCCACTGCTCCGGGTGTGTGTTCACGGTGTGTGTGTGCACTTGGATGGGTTAAATGCAGAGCACAAATTCCGAGTATGGGTCACCATACTTGGCCACATGTCATGTCACTTCACTTAGTAGGGAGCAACGGATGCCGTTGCCCTCTCGAGCTCAACAGCGCCCCACATTTCCCCAGTGTAAATCTGTGGTGAAAAATGTGCCATATTGAGAGCCGAGTGGAGTAGCGTACCAATTTGAAGTATAAATAAT